>NW_023365773.1:204677-244379 GCF_000003815.2 Branchiostoma floridae
CTCTGCTTGGAGAGTAGGGGGCTGCGTCATTAAAAAAATAATTAAGTCAGCAACTTTTTGTATATTCAAGGTCGTTTATATTGTCGTTGGTTTGATTTTTTTGTAGTTAACCTTAAGAGGTAACCGTTTTTAAGAGAAAAATGTTATTTGCATGAGAGAAGTTGTAAATATGTAAAACAGATTCACCAAAGTGGAAAATATCATAAAATTGTACTTCCTCCTAGATAATCGTACTCAAGATTATTCTCTTTACGTCTTATGTAGTCTGGTGTCTTTTATATCATACTTTTCGTTCCTGAAAACTGCCCGGCCGGGACCCGGTTTGGAAATGTGACGTAGGGCTGAATATTATCCATATGGCCATCGTTTAGTCGTAGAATCTACCCAGATACACAAAACTGCCTTCCGTGTGCCCACCTTTCCCAGGTAAACACGTCTTATCTCCCTCAGGTGTGCACAGGTAAACTCACTGTGGACTTAAGGAGAATCTTAACCTGTTCTTATACAGATCATCACATCTTATCAATTATTCAACAAACATCGTATCACTATAATGGGCGCAAATATGCCACCGCAGATGAAAGCTAGCCTCTACTAGACTTCACAGATCGGTGGTCTAATATTGTAGAAATTGGACAAATAGAGTCAATAGTACGCTAGGGGAGTCGGCCGGTCAGAGGAGTATTTTCCTCACCGTCGGCCAGCCGACTCCTCTAGCGTACTATAGACTCTATTTGTCCAATTTCTACAATTAGACCACTGATCCGTGGAGCCTGGTAGAGGCTAGATCAAAGTGTTGTTGGGATACGAAAAGCCGACTGGACTCTTGTGGCGTCTCCTTGTTATTCTCTACCAGACTATTTATAATGGCTATAGGGGGAATATTTAGGCTAACATCACATGTCCAAACCGACGTCAGGACAGGTTGCTTGCGGAAACGAAAAATAGAAATGTTCACGTGAAAATATACACACATAATTCCCATGACTATTCTTTTAACGTCTTGTGTACTGTTTGGTGTCGCTTCTATCATATGCATATTTTTTGTGACCAAAAGCTGCCCGACCGGGCCCCGGTTTGGAAATATGCCGTAGTTTTAACTAAGAACCCATCGTAATACTAACATTTATGTTAATCTCCTTGACAATTCGACCCCCCCTTACCTAATTGTAGGTACGATTCATACCCCCGTAGGAGGGCCTGGAGCAGGCTATTTCTGTGTGTATTTGTGTACGGGTCAGTTCTGTCCGTGAGTAAGCCTTAAGACGAGAGATCTTTAAGAAAAATACGGGAGAAGGAGGTGATCAGGACGTCTTTACTTGAAGACGACCCGAGACGAGAGGATAATCCTCAAGACGGAAGGAAGAAGCAGAGGTTAAGTGGATACCACATGCAAGACGACAGTTCATCGAGCCAGTTAATTTTTTTTCACAAAGCATTTAAATTTCATGTATTGAAATTAAAAATGACAGATACGTAATTTTAAACACGTTTTCTGGTGACGTCTATGATTTGTTATGTGTACTTATCGTACTTGTTTATGTTTATTTATTCGCCATGGGCTCGAATTAAACGAATAAGGAAAGGAAGTTAATGTAAGTACTACAAGTACAAACATGTTAGATGCTGGACAACTTACGTAATTACGTTGGGGTCAGATGCAACATGGACAGATGTATTGGTTTTACCTAGATTATCCGCTAAGCAGCTATTGTTCAAAATAGTATTCAGACTATTACACTGATAGCACTTTGATTACCATAATGAGTTTGAACACTTCAGGGGAGAGGTTACGATTTAGAGTTTTATACGATAGCAGAGCGGCAGAAATTTGTAAGGAAAAAGAACAACTATTGTAGATATAATAAATCAAATCAAATCAAATGAACTATTCATTCATTCATTCATTCATTCATTCATTCATATACTAGTACAAGTATAAGACAGCGTAAAATATGGTTATAGATTCTATCGTCGGACTAGGTCGGAATGAACAACTCAAATCAATATAATTAGCTTGTCAAACCCACCCGGACACCACAAATTCACGGTAAGACAGGTTTAAAGATGATCAGATAAAGGAGACTTCAACTTTAAGATAAGATCTACAGAAGGACAGAAATAGCGTGGGACAATTCTAGAGGTCACACCTCTAAAGGTCACCGTGGCCTCGGCTGTTCAGTACGCATCCCCGAAGGGAATAATTTCAAAACACTGATGTACTAGTATACAGGACGACATAGATGGAGAGAAAAGTTTCATTTGAAAACAAATGCCGTTTCTTAATATCAAACTATTCAAGTGTGACTTTGACAGTTAGTTTATCTTGTGATCTATGTTATATGGTTCTTCATTCACTGTTTCTACTGGCCTGTAACTTGTGCTTAGCCCTCGACTGACAATAAGCTTATTATGAACCTATTATGATTATTATCTAGACTTCTTTTTCACTACGCGCACAATTCTTACTCTGCAATTTCTGGGGATAAAAGTACACGACATAAAGGTCTCTGAATATACTAGTTCTTATTCACGTGATTTTCATAACCAATATCTCAACGGAACACGTTTTGCTGGTATGACATTATCATAGCAAAACGAACCGAAACTTGGAAACCTGCAAGTACCTCACAATCTGTTCAACTACCTGCGTGTGTTTGTTGTCGCTGCATAAAAGTATAAGAATCATTGTATCACATACCAATAACATCTGCGAACCTTCCTCAAAGGTTTTTTCTACTTTACTTAAAAAACTTAATATTCAAGATAACTTTCCAGCTACCATTCGAAAAACCACCTCTTCTGCATTGAATACTACTTATGTTGTATGTTTGGAAAGAAATACAGATAAAGAAATACTATTGCGTCATGCCAATAGCCATATTTTACGAGATAACGGTTTCCAAATTATAAACCTAGACTCAAATCAACAAATTCCAGAATTTGACATCATTGACATGCGCTTCCAAAAATTTCTGTTAGGCATTCATGCCAAAGCCTCAAACGATGGTGTCAGGGGAGAATTGGGAACTTTCCCAGCTAGGATTGATGCAGAAATGCAACTTGTGAAATATTGGCATCGTTTAGTTAATCTGCCCGAAGATGCCCTTCTTCGTGAGGCATACAATACTGTTTCATTCGGAGAACATGATTGGATTGTCCACGAAAAAATATCCTCAACTACCAAGGCTTTGGACACATATGGCTGAACCCGAGGTCATACCACATAGACACAATCACCACTCAGTTACGACAACGTTTACAAGATATATACGTGCAAAATTGGCATTCCTCTATTCGAAACAATTCCAAACTCTCCTCTCTTTCTACATTGAACAAGCATTACAAGCAAGAAAATTACATTTCAACCATAAAGAGCCTTGACGTTCGTAGGGCAATTACACAACTCAGAATTGGCTGTCACAAATTAAATATAGAAACCGGAAGATTCCAAAAAATCCCTATCGACCAGAGGGTTTGTCCATTCTGTCCAGAGCTAATCGAAGACGAATATCACTTTATGGTTGTATGTCCCAAATATTCCGATATACGCAATTCTCTATACAGAAGGCTGTCATTCTGTACACAAGGATTTATCCAAATGGACCTGAAGTGCAAATTCAGATACATAATGACATGTGACAATCCCTGCATGGCAGATATAGGAAAATATATCAAAGAAGGTTTTGACATTAGAAATTCCCCAAATGATTGTAAAAGCCTCCAATGATTGTAAGAAACTTATCCCATACTACAACTCCTGTATTAGTTAGATAAGCCATAAGTTAAGTTATAGCACTGTAGTTATGTTGATGCCATACTTTGTACCTCGTACAATTGTTGTGCAATAAAGTTATATATGTTCCACCCTGATATACAGCGTATGGGTACTTTAGCTCTGCTATGCTCTCTGGCGGCTACCACCAGATTTAATTCAATAAGTATGTTGCCAAGTTGACTTACCCTAGGAGCTTTATGTTGACTTACTTTATTTCTTTCCTATTTGTATCGATGTTAGGATTTCGGTATGGCGGCCTTGAAAAGGAACACTTGTTCTGCTATACCTTCCACTTTAGGGGAGAATTGTAATAGATAAATATATAAATAGAATACAACCTCTTCCCGCAAACTTTACCTGAACCAAAAGAATGTCAATATGCGCCTCATACGGACATGTATATAAATGTACCTACTCCTGTGATCGCTCATTTAAGACTTAATGGTCGTGGGTTTATCTTAGTGGTGATACAAGGGAACACATAATGGGGCTTAAGAGAGACGACGTTTATATATAAATAGATTTTACACGTCACAGGTATCTCCAATGTTGTCTCACTGGTACATTGTACAAGAGAACAGCATTAGGGCCGGGTTTTAGAGATGCAAATTTGAATATAGATACGTCTATACGATACAGGAACCCTCCAATGTTTTGCTGTAGATCCCTTTTAAGAAATGGGGTTTTAGAGAGACAAATTTAGATATAAATACGTGTTATACGATACAGGAATCCTCCAATGTTCTGCTGTTAGAAATAGTGTTTTAGAGAGGCAGAGTTTATATATAAATAGGTTTTACACGAATAAGGCATCCCCAATGTTGTCTCATACACTAAGGTACATACCAGAAGAGAACAGCAATGGAGTTTTAGAGAGACAGATTTGAATATCTATAAATACGTTCTAAACGATACAGGAATCCGCTATGTTCTGTTGTAGATCAGTTGTAAGAAATGGGATTTACAGAGGCAGAGTTTATATATAAATAGGTTTTACACGACTCAGGCATCCCCAGTGTTGTCTCACACACTAAGGTACATACTACAAGAGAACAGCAATGGAGTTTTAGAGAGACAGATTTGAATATTTATAAATACGTTCTAAACGATACAGGAATCCGCTATGTTCTGTTGTAGATCAGTTGTAAGAAATGGGATTTGCAGAGGCAGAGTTTATATATAAACAGGTTTTACACGACACAGGCATTCCCAATGTTGTCTCTCAGGTAATTCTACAAGAGAACGGCAAAGGGGTTTTAAAGACACAAATTTAAATATAAATACGTGCTATACGATACAGGAATGTTCTACTGTAGATTCGTTGTAAGAAATGGGGTTTTAGAGAGACAGAGAGTTTATATATAAACATGTTTTACACGAAACAGGAATCGAATCCCCAATGTTGTCTCAGAGGTAATTCTACAAGAGAACAGCACAAGGAGTTTTAGGGAGACAAATTGGAATATAAATACGTGCTACACGATACAGGAATCCCCCAATGTTCTACTGTAGATCCGTTGTACGAAATGGAGTTTTAGAGAGGCAGAGTTTATATATAAATAGGTTTTACACGATACAGGTATCCCCAATGTTGTCTCAGAGGTAATTCCACAGGAGAACGACAAAGGGGTTTTGGAGACGCAAATTAAAATATAGATACGTGCTATAGGATACAGGAACCCCCAATGTTCTACTGTAGATCCGTTGTAAGAAATGGGGTTTTACTGAGAGGCAGAGTTTATATATATACAGGGTTTACACGATACAGGCATCCCCAATGTTGTATCATAAATACATTCTACAGGAGAACGACAAATGGGTTTTAGAGAGGCACATTTAAATATAAATACGTGCTATACGATACCGGAATCCCCCAGTGTTCCGCTGTAGATCCGTTGTAAAGACGCGTTTGAAAGCCGGTTTAATTCCGCTACATAAAAAGCTACACGGTAACACTGAGACCGCATACCGACGTGAGTCACTGATACACAGGTATGTCTGCCTGGGGTTTGGGGGTGAGCCACAAACGAGTTCTTTTTTTTTTCGAGGATTAAAAAGAATTAAAGCATGCACAAATTCAGTTTTAGCCGTCTATTATAAAAATAGGTTCCTTTAGACACAGAAATATGTGTGTGTAAAGGAAACAGGGATCTCGATCTTGTAATGGATTGATTATAGATATTTAGGTCATATCAAAAGCAGGCAAAACCAAGAGAAAATATAATTTAAAGATCAAACAGAGGCAAAACTACGCTTATTAAGGTAAAAAAAAAGGATTGTTGTCTTCCACTGTTTCAGGAAAAAAAGTCGAACCCAACGAGTCACAGTTTAGAGTTAGCTTTTAGACTAGAGTAGACATATTCTATACTGCTCTAAACTATTTGTTTCATGTTAGATGCAGTTAGCCCTCTGGCAAGAATTTGCAGTAAACTATTATTGCTTAATATGCTCGAGAGATGTGTCTCCCCGAAGTTTTACAGCAGAGCAACTTATTTAACAGAGATACAGTTTACATTATCTAAAGTCCTAATAATTCTTTCAGACCAGAGTGACGAGAACCCAGTGTTTGATTCCCGCCTGCCCGCCCTACAGGTAAAGCTAGGTCATTCCGTACATACCTCCGCTCGCGTACAAACACACGCCTCACCCCGCAACTACCCCGCTTCTGCTGACAAAAACACCCTAAACTCGCACCTCGGGTCCTCTGGGTAATTAAATCTACGGTAAGAACTAATTAGCAACGTTTTAATTGGCCTGGATGACGTTTTGAGTGAGTAATTATGCCCAGCAATGTTAACAAGGCGAGTTGAAAAACGGGATGACACAAAACCGCCGGAGGGTGAATCCTTGTCACTACCGGGGCGATCTCTCCCCCCCCCCTCAAATTACAACATAATAACAACATACACACTACTGCCGTCCTGTAATCATCCTGTTTTACACATGTAGCACATCTTCGTGTACTGTTTTGTGTATGCAGGATATGATATCAGTACAGAAGTAGGATGCATGGTGTTGTTTCTGCGCTATTTTCCGTCCCGTGCGGGTTGAGTTCGTGTGATTTACCCGCGGTTCTGTTTGCCTGTCCTATTTTCCCAGCTCATGTTGACTAAACTTCTTACTCCGACCCTCCTGTATAAAAACTTTCCCTAAAAAATCATCCACCAAATCTGAGACAGAAAAAATCCCCCAAACGTCACCATACCGATGTCCCTATTGTATCCAGGTGAGCATACCTGGCTGCCTGACATACCTGCGGTAGGAAGGGGACATTTTTTACCTGTGGTTTCCACCTGAGTGAGTTGTACAGGTATAATCCGGTATCACGCACCAAGGCCCGGCATGACAACATACCTACACCCGACTGTGCCCTGCACGGGACCCTATCGCAATCGTCGTGCGACAAGTCTACGACATTTATAAGACAGTCTCCCATGTGTCGTAGCCAAGACCGAATAAACTACACTGGCTATAAGAAGAAAATTTTGCCAGGGGAGTTTTTGCCCACCGACTGAGGGTTTCTTTTGGAAGGGGAGATGATCATACTCTTACCGCTGACTGACTTTCCTGGAGAGTTATTCGCCCGATATTTTTCTGCCGAATTCTACTCTCTATAACTCCGTAGGAAGGACTGTTAGAGGCTAGATATGTTGTGCAAAATCTAGCCTTGGGTTTTTCTAGAATTGGGACAGATGCTAGTCTCTACCAGACTGACTACGCTGGCTATTATATTAGAGGGAATGATTTGCCAGAGGAGTTTTGCTACCAGAGTTTTCCGGTTGGGAAACATGAAACTATTTAAAGCGGGGACTGACTCCCCTGGCCAATTTCCCGATTTTTTTGCCGAATTCTACGATCCCCGTACCCCCGAAGGAAGGCCTGGTGGAGGCTAGACAAAAACGGTTGTCATAGAAACTTGTCAATCTTCGCTCCTAGTATAACGTCACTAGAAATCGTGCCACGAAAAATAAATATCACGACTTCTGTGATTGCTGCAAGCCTGGCTTGCATGTAAACATCCTACTGTATTTACCGCCGTGTGGAAACTATAATTGGCTTAGGCTGTAAAGCCATTATAGTGTAAGTAATGGTATCATGGAGGATTAGGTGTTGGCAGAATAGAAAGTATAGAAAATATATTAGCGTAAGACTTCCGGCCTGCCGATTGTTGTTGTTTCTTCTGTACAACAACCAAGACGTGGGAAAAATCTCGTATTTTTGTTGACGTTGTGTGAAAGGGGTGGTCAGTTATGAAAAATCACACCTGAAAACGTCTCCAAACTGGCTGATTTAACACACCTGGCGCAGGTAAACACGCAGGTACAACTCGGAGAAAGTTTCCCGTGTCTTGTGACATATGTAACCCTTATTTCTTCCCTTCCCTACATGTATAACTACTCACCTGCCCAACACTTCAGACTACCTGTATGTACAACACGTATCACAACACAGGTGAGACATCATACCTGCCAGGTAACAACAAGAAAGGGAACACCGCCAGGTAAGTCTCACCTTTCCCTGTCACAACCAAGACGCAAGAAACGTGCCCTGCCTACCTGAGGAGTTCCTCGCGTCGTCACGACGTCTTGAAGAAGTTTCCGGCCGCCTCAAGACGTTGGTAAGAAAGTCCGATAGCTAAGAAACAGCAGGAATCCTTCCATGTGTGTTTGGTCGACACTTGGCGACTTGGTGTTAATATAATTACCGATTCAGGGCGGGGGAAGGTGGAACTACCTGTTGGTCACGTGGTGTGTGACGTCAGGGGACAAGAAAAGTGGGGCGATGGGTGTGCCCCGTGTTGTCTGAATCCTTTAAAGAAAAGACGAGGACAATAAGGTTTAAAATCTTTAACTCTAAGGAGCGACGAACGAGAGAAAAAGACAATTTCTCTCCAAGCAGACGTTTGAGGCCGATTTGTTTTTGACAACTTTTAAGGCGTTTATAGGCTGACAATTTTCCTTTCTTTCAGTCCGCCAGGCAAATTTACTTCTAAAACAAGCCGGGGCTTAACCACTGTTTGGAGAGTAGAATGCATGTTCTACATGAAGATACTTCCAATAAAGTGCGAAAATTAATCGATTAATTCATCGATTACGTCTGCATTTTTTTCTTTATAATTAGACAAATTCACATTTCTAACACAGCTTGACAAATCTTCCATCCCAAAACATACCTCTGATAAGGTTGGAAGTTGAATGCATTTTGTGTCTATCAACTTTGAACTTGCTTTGTTATTACCTGCACTAAAGCCCAGTGTGGCGAAAATCGTTCTGAGAAAGTATGACAAACCTTCAATGGCAAAACATATTTCTAATTTGACTAAAAATCGATAAGTTGAATCTATTCAATATTAGCCAGTGTACCTTATATTCAGTAACTTTAAATTGGTATGTTGCTATCTGTACATAGCCCAGTGTGGCAAACCATAAAGGTCTTCGTTCATTCAGAACGTTGGAATGAGACTACAATAGGATGGTAGAAAGAAGATATAAAAGGACAAAAACCATGCAGGACTTTGGTTCATCACCATGAAAACAAATAAAAAATGCCTTTAAGTTCACGGGATCTAATTTCGCGTTAGGAGTGTTCGCGGTGGTTTTGAGTTCGCGGTAGCGCCATTCCGTGTCTTCGCAGTGGAATTTCATTTTAATACCGTGAAAATGTATAGTAATAATAGAACGTACATGTAGCGAGAAGATGGTACCGTAGGTGTCGCGAGCAGAAGACAGATGGGGAATGTTCGCGGTAGATTAAGTTTGCGGTGAAGCTGTCACGGTGAAAACCACCGCGAAAGTTTCTACTTTTACAGCATGCGGCAGACATTCCTCTCCCTCTCTCAGTGCCCACCCGACCAGCGGAGAATGGTGACCAGGATAACCCTAACTACGAAGCAGACATCCTCACTGTCCATCCGCCCATTATTATTATTCCTGTGTCTTCCCCGTGGCAAGTGCCTTAAACGTTTCATTTTGATACCGTGACAATGTATACTACGTACATGTAGAGAAGGGAGTGCTATAGGCGGCGCGAGCAGAAGACAGACGGGAAAATGTTCGCGGTACGTAGTTTTGAGTTCGCGGTGAAGTAGCCACCGTAAAAACACAAAACCACCGCGAAACCACTGCTTTTACAGTATGCAGCAGAAATTCTTCCTCCTTCCCTGTCCATCCGCCCTTTTCTATCCCTGTAAACTGCGCTTTCCGCGGCCCTGCGTCCGGACAGTTGAAAGCGGCTCCGCCACAGGTAAGCACACAAGAAGAGGATGTCTTGGCTTTAGGTTTATCCAGGTGAGAAACAGGTAAGGTCCGGGTAGTGGGGGCGGGCAACACCTGGTCACATTCCTCACATTTTCACTTGTGGCAGGTGAGCTCCAAGCAGAGGTTAGGGGTAACATTTCTCTTACAGTTCAAACATTTGCTACTGACAGGATCATTCTATATTGTACGGAGCTTTTGACAGATCACGCACTATTGACACATTTACGCTTATGTCCGCATCTTCAAGAAGATGTGGGGAGGATGTCTCGTTTCTTGACTGTTCTCACTTGAAATGAAAAAAAAAAAGATAACAACAGCCAAAAATGTATCGTTTAGACATACAGGTAGAACATCATGTAATACAAAATCTTTAATTAGTCACTGACGAAAGGTAATGGATGCTCCCTGTAATGTTTGACTCTTCAGAGAATTTATCCACTTGCTCGATTTATTTTGAAATATGCACATCGCAACTGCACCAAATGACAGAATATGTTCGTTACAAATATGCCAAAACGAAAGGGCCACGTGTGTCGTAAATGTAATGCCTAACCCTCATTTTCTCGCATCAAATTTCAGGGTTTTTTTCCAGACGACGTGATCCACAGAATGGAGCTAGTTTTGCCCCACTGTCCGGAATCTGGAATTCAAGGACACGAAGTTCTGTGTTTATAAAACTCGGGCAGGCGGCCCGGCAAAGCGCCCGCACGGCATTTGTCGTGTTGGCAGGAGAGACGCATAATTCTGCCGTTTCTCTTCTCCTGTTTGTCGTGTGGAATTCTGCAGACACGTCCCGACGGAGCGTCTTTAAAACAACAACATTCTGTTCCCACCGTTAGCGCGCCAATAAAAATCAAAAGGTACTATGTGTGTACATTCCAGATGATGCATAGGACGGCGCCTATCTCCGTTTCTATAGCTTTGGGCCACACAACTTTGTGCAATCCCAACCACTAGCAGGGGGCCAGTTCACTGGTAGTGGTCTGTGTGTTCAACTTCCATACTCTTCCCCAAATGTTGAATGATAATTAGAGAAAGCAGTATGTACCAGTTTAAAAAAAGTCTTTGGAATGACTCTGCCGGGGATGGAACTCTCAGCCTACAGTATGTAAGGCCCCCTTTCCACTTGACGGCGCTCTCACGGCGCTCTCGCTGCGATGGAAAATTGGCCAGAGCGCCATGAGAGCGCCGCGACGCCGGAAAAAGCTGCTCTAGTGGAATCTCTCCGGCGACCCCAGCGCGCTCTCACCGCGACAAAAACTAAAATGTCAGCATCTTTTTATGAGCTAGCAAAGATTCGAAAGATTACTCAACGAATTTCAGAGATAAAGAACGAATCCTTTGACGTATAGTGTATTTTGGTATCTTTGAAGTCATCCTTTTACGTCTTACATAACATTCAAAGTATAAAATCAAGGCTGTAAACAAATCCAATTTTGGTCACTTTACAGTCACTCAGACTGAAATATACACGTTTCTCTTGCTGTTTTTTCTTAAATCTGTCATGTAGCTTGTTCACCATAAATTTATTTATCATACAACACTGAAACACTTCGATCTAAATGAAAATGGGACTTCAATAGTCTAAATGTACAGATGAAGAACAAGAGAACCTAATGTCATCATATTGAAATTAAAAAATAAGTTGAGAAATGATAAACCTTTCTTTTCAAACCTTGCTTATTCCATCTCAGTTTGTTTAATTGTTCATCACCGGTACATTTTGGACATTTCTCCGGGTTCTGTCTATGTCAAATATATACTTCTTCACAAACCGCAGTTGAGAGCGCAGAGAGAGCGCGGTGAGAGCGCCGTCCTAGCTAAATTGGCATCATAAACCACTGTTGAGACCTATTGCGCTCGCCGCGCTCGCTGTGCGCTCTCTTGGCGCTCACGGCGCTCACTGCGCGCTCTCTTGGCGCTCTCTCTGCGCTCATAGTTGGATCGCCGTCCACGGCGCTCTCACGGCGACTGTTTTGAGCAGGTTCAAAACAGTCGCGGAGGTGATGGCGACCATGGCGACCATGGCGCTCCCACCGCGCTCTCTTCGCGCCCTCATGGCGACCTTGGCGATCCCACCGCGCTCTCACCGCGCTCTTCCAAATTTGAGGTCGCAGAGAGAGCGCCGCGAGAGCGCCGTCCTAGTGGAAAGGGGGTATAAGGCATGAGAAGCTCGGCCATTGCACAAGAGGCGGAGTATAAATGTTTAAGAAGTCTTGCGTCTTATTTTCACCACCACGGTATAAGATAGTATTAAACTGGCCAAGGAGTGCAGTCAGCCAAGAGATGTACATTTGCCATGTAGGTAGCCAAACACACTCCTAAGCCGGCTTCACTCCTCTGCCAGCTTTTGATACTATCTTATGCTACCGGAGGATCTGCTTGGAGATTACTCAAGAGACACACTTCTCAGCTGAGTACTGACTTCAGTGTCATCACAGACCTGCCCGAACTCACGGTTACTCACACAGACTTCTACAGTCATGACGTCAGGCCTGCAATTTTCGGACTCACATAATTGTGGGGACTTCTATTGTAACAACAAGGCAGCACCGACTTAACGACCTTGTCTCTAACAGACTTACTACTCTGTACTGGCTGTTATAGGGAGAATAGGTGTCAGTCCAAGGTTAATGTTACACCTCTGGAGGGGTGCACGTGGCACGGGTGTGAGCATCGTAGAGTTTTGAAAACATCCTCACCCTGAAAATTTTAAAATCTGTTATCATCGGAAACACTTTTTCCTGCATTTTCAGTAGTCTCTATCAGACTGACTAGTGACTACGCTGGCTATTATAACAAAAGCTGGACTTACACCTCTATTCATAACCGATAAAGGAGTCCGGCAAGGGTGTAATCTTAGCCCGACCCTTTTTAATATGTTTATTAATGACTTAGTTAATGACCTAGACGACACCGATGTTAAAAATTTTAAAATCTGTGATCATCAGAAACACTTTTTCCTGCATTTTCAGTAGTCTCTATCAGACTGACTACGCTGGCTATTATAAGAAGAAGAATTTCATGAGGGGAGTTTTGCTACCAGAGGAGTAGGTCGGCCGCGTAGGGGAAACATGATTCTAAGGCTGGGCTGACTCCCATGGCCAAATTCTTGCGATTTTTTGCCGAATTCTACTACATGTGTTGTGTATCCCCGTTCCCTTGCAGGAACCGAAGGCCTGGTGTTAAGGCTATTAGCGACCAACCAGGACCCGCCCTGTTACTATTAGAGTTAATAACAGTGCATGGAACAACTTCTTTTGTAGGTTTTACTTAAGGAAAGAGCACCGGTATACGACCTAAGCCTAAATAAATGACTTTGACAATGTGAGATTAAAGTGTTCAGAAATAGCGTATTCAAGTTCAAGGTGGCGAGCTTGCGCGTTACACTGGTTAGTTTGAGAAAGTAACGTAGCCACTTGAGATGTTTATGATGCTTATTTACTGTCTTTACTTCAAGAGGCATAATGATAGAGGTTGGCAAGACACTCGCGTAAGGAGACCCGAGGCAAAACTTTCTGCGTAAAAGACATGATGAGTAATTATTGAGTTACTTAATTTGACGGACTGAACGAACTGATGAAAGAACGAGTGAATTAGTGAGCGAGTGGATGGGTGAACAAATGAGTGGATAAATGACTGAATGGGTGAATATTAGCGCGCGAGTGAACGGATTGAAGTAGTCTCTACCAGACTCCGGGTCGCTGGAAAACCGTAGAAATGGAACAAATAGAGGAGTAAGCCGGCCAGAGGAGTATAGCCGGCTAGGGAACAGCGAACGATCCACGGATCCGGCTATAGTTCTTTGGCCGTCTTACTTCTCTATTTGTTCCATTTCTAAGGTTTTCCAGCGACCCGGAGTCTGGTAGAGACTAGGATTGAAGGCTGAATGAATGAATAAATGAATCTAGAATTTAATCAAATTGCTGTGCAAGAAGGCGTTAAGGGTGATGCCTGGTACCACTGCCCCTGGAGAGTTCGGAGACGTCCCAAAGTCTCCAACTGTCGTCTGAAACGGAAGGGGCAACTTCCTGTGGGTCTGACAGACGGTCGGACAGTTGGAATTTTATTCTAAGATGTCGTCTACAGAGTATATGTCTTCATATTGTCAAAGTCTTGATCCGAGACCTTGAACTGCTTTTATCCCTTCAAAACTGGTAAACATTGCAGCCTCGGAATTTCAAAATTGCTGACACTAGACTAATTCAATGTTATTTGAATTTTTCTTTGAGTTTAATACATACATGTACATGTACTATTAGACAAACAGACATATTCATAGGAGAAGTTTAGTTTTGAAATGTTTCAATCTATGCTCGATACGAAAGTTACTCTTTCAACTTGCCCAAGTTATTAAAACGTGCTTGAGTAATTTTGATATCAAGTAACTCATTTCCTGGATATCTAACCTATCTATGATTTACGTTAATTACATTGATCGTTGTAACACCTTACTTACTAACTTAGCTATAGTGTTCGCTTTTCGACTGTCGTCGCTTCTTTGTGTGTGGCCTAGTAGAAACTGTTTTGGCTCAAACAAAAGCCAGTAAAGCTGTAAATATTAAAACAACAATTTTTGTCATTCCCCACATAGTTAAAGCTTACCGTCCCATTAAACGCTATGGGAGTGACGAATATGTAGAATATTTCAGCAATATTTGCCGCACACTAAATCCATTGCTCAAAACAACCGGATAATACTTTAAGAAGAGAGATTTCAAGAAAAGACGTGACGGGATATTAAGATGTTACCTGTTGCTTCACCTGTGCTGTGGGGACGCCAACACACCTGGCGACGCTCAGGTGTCCTTGCCGTGTCAGACGTGCGGTACATCAAAGACTGGGTGTGTCCACAGGTGCGGCTACCTGTTGTATATCATAAGATTGTACTTTCTGTATATTCAACGTGTAAAGATTCAAGGAAAATTGTCGTGTTTTGTGGCATACCCTTATTCTTTCCATCGTTCTTTATTTGAACGCATTCTATCTGGCTTGTTTTTTACCTTCGCCAAGAAGGTTATATTTTGGGTAGAGTTTGTATGATTGTATGGTTTGTATGTATGTATGTATGTGTGTGGGTGGGTGTGGAAGACCAGCATAACTCGAGAACGCTTAGGTGGATTGTTTCATATTTGGTATGTAGGTAGGTCTTGATGAGACCTGGAAACGATTAGCTTTTGGGCCTCCTAGCGACTACATTCTTTCTTCAGGTAGGAAAAAAATGTTTCTATAAAGGGCTCCGTTTTGTCTCGACAGCCATCTCTACCTTCCTGCATCTCCTCGGAGAATAGTCGACAGTTGCAATGGTAAATAGAGGAAGGCGATTCCAGCAAGGAGGTTAACCTTCTTAATTCCAGTGAGAAGTAAGAAACGACGATTCTATTGTTCTCTTTGGCGCAAGGCACTAAAGCAAGGGTCAGACTGCAATAGAATGATGTTCTATCCGAGAAAAAATAGACCTGACTTCAGTTCAGCCTGCTACGGAACCTACCGTGTGATGATCTATGATTGATATTCGCGAGTTAACTAATCTCCAAGCAGATCCTACGGTGCCATATGATTGTACCAAAGCTGGCCAAGGAGTATAGCACAGAGGTCGAGCTTTTCCTACAAGCATACAACAGCAAAGAAACTCCAGGAGCTAAGGAAGCTTGCAGGATGCAGAGTACAGTGGAAAAGGATGAAGAAAGACTGAATGCAGCTATAGGACTTTCCAGACTATTGATGCAGAACCCAGTGACTGATGACGGAGTATAGCCGGCCAAAGGGAGTCAATAGGGCACCGGTAGCGTAACACCCCTATAGCTAGCCTAAGCCGGCTTCACTCCTCTGCCAGCTTTTGATACTATCTTATGCTACCGTAGGATCTGCTTGGAGATTAGCATTTTGCCTCTATCGGACGCTATCACTGGTACTCAGTGGTAGAGCTATTTGAGTCTTGTCTATATCTGGACATTATGAATCATTGAAAAGACAAACTATTCTGATGAGAATCGGAAGTATCTATTCCCAGTTTATTGCAAAAACAGCAGCCAGCATCCCTTCCTATGAGTCACAGTGTAAGTAGTATCTATTCCTTGCCTCTACCAGGCCTTCCTATTAAAGTGGTTACGGACTAGTACTGTAGAATTCGGGGAAAGCGGGGTGAATTATTGGGGGCAAAAAAAGTCAGCCCCCGTTAAAGTAAGGCTTGCATTTTCCCTTTGCGCTGGCAAATGTGGCCAAACTTCCATGGCAAATTACCCTGCTATTTGAGCAAATTTACTTCTTTTTTTTCAGCCCAGTGTAGTTAATCTATTCCTGTTCTCAATGAAGTACGAAGTCAACAATATTGGCCCCTATGAAATATCTAATTAAGGCTAGCAACAAATATCTACGTTTCTGAGTCAAGTGCTTAGTCGCTGTCAATGACTAATATTTGAAAGCAAGTTCTCTAGTATTCTTACCTCCTTTCCAGCACAAGTGGACGGGATCCCACGGAATACCCGACTTGTCGTCCGACGCACTTGTCCATCACTGGGGTATTTCTGTCAGCGATGACGTCACGATCCCGCTGAAATGTCAGCCATGACGGGCGTTGCCATGGAGATCAGACGACTGCTAGGACAGCATTTTTGGCCACTTCCTGGTGGAAACTGAGACTTCATTCTTCGGGATGGTCCAGTTCTTGGTTATTTACGTCATAGAGCCAAAACAAATCAATTGGCCGTTTGAAGACACCTTCAGATCATGTTAACTATAGTCTGCGGGACCTCCATTAATAAAAAATTGAAATTACCAATTGGAAAAAGTAAAAGAGAAGTATCTGCAATACATATTTTCCCTGTCCTTTAAATTAAATGGCTATCTTCATGACTAACTGCAAAAACTTGATAAATCAAAAATTGAAATCACCAAACAATTCGAAAAATTAAAAGACCAGTTTCTGCTAGACATTTTTCCTGTCATTCAAACTAAAGGGCTATCTTTATAACTAACTGCAAATGCTATTTTTAACCCTTAACTCCTTTAAACACCCCTAGATGGAGCTAAGAAATCTTGAAACTCACTGTTCTACCTTAAGGTACTGAGGAGTGGTGACTGAGCATATCTTAACTTAAAAACAAAATTATCAAATTTGTTTTGTTTTGTGTTAAAAGTCAGGCCTGGATAAAAAGAAGAAACACTTCTTGCCAGGTTTACATGCAGACATCCACTATGTTATCCTAAACATGATTCAAAACTGCTTTTGAAGCACCCCTCCCCAAATCAGTTTCATAAAGGTATCTTTACTTTCCTTGCTTACCAAGTTCTTCCAATACATTTGAATAAGAAACAAGAAATCCTTTCTATATAAAGTAATGCTTTATTCGTTAATAGTGACAAAAAGAATATAAAACAAGAAATAATTTCACCTCTATTAACCATCACACTCTGCTAGCTAGATCACTATGCTTCGAGATTTCAATTTTGTTCGACAAGTGTTCTGTACAGCGGATTATCAAAAAGAAGGAATGCAAGTAACAAATAAAACCAGTTAACATATGAGCAGTGTATTTGTTCCCTACATAATGGAAATATTATTACAGATATACAATGATTCTTATACAAATTGAATACTGGATACTGACTGAATACAAGGTTTCTCACAAGAAAAAAAAGTTCTTGTAAGTCTTTGTAACTTTATGTCTTGTGAAGTGACGTCATCAGACATTGTGTGACTCACTTTCTTTGTTCAAAAAATAAAAAACGTTTATGCGATTATGAAGCTGACAAAACTGAACAGTGAAGAGTATAACAAAAATGCAGCAATTCCAGATGATATCTTAGAATGTAAGAGTAACTTAAAATTCTCTCAAATGTAAACATAATGTTCTACAAACTTTCCAAAATATTTCAATGTGTATGAGGACACTTATGCAAGTTTATGTCCGCAATTTTTTTCACCTCGAAGCTCGTCTAAACAGAGAATGGAGTGTTCCTTTGAATTAGCACTCCCCCAAGAATAAGCGCTAGTGCTAGTGGAAGGCTGCAAAGGTGGCTAAAGGGGATATTATGAGAGTCACAAGAAAACATTTTGTTAACATTTGTCTTGCACAAGATACTATGAAATAAATACAGTTCTATGCTTATATACAATGTTTCATGCAAACGTGTTATCTTTTGTTTACTAATTTCTATTACTGTTTGTCTATTTAGACGATATTGAAGATAACTTTGGATTATTGAAGGTTACATTTCACAAGCAGGCATGCCTTAATCAATGTAGTATGTATCATATATGTAACTTTTTTTAAACATGGTGAAGATGATACACATGACAACGTTACATTATCTAACAATGCTGTTGAAGGAAGGTGTAGTTGACACTGAACAATATTTTGCTGAGGACACCATTTAACACAGCATTGTTGTTTCCTACATGCAACATTGTCAAAATTGCATGCAAGATAATATAGTTTTGGATTGAACATATGAAGTTGGATGAATTTTGCTATCTTTTAGGGTATGCTCATAGGGTACCAGTTGGTACATTTGTATTATGAGGGTTAAAGGCAACCTAAGCAATATTAGCCCAAGTCAGGGTTGTAGAACTTCAATTATCAAAGTCAATTTTGGGGGCACTTTTCTACATAATAAGATGAAGCAACTCTATTCCATTCCATACCAACATTCAAGGAGCAAGTATTTGGCACAGTCTTATTTCCCTGGATTACAATTAGGGAATCCTTGAGCAGCTTCTTTCTGTGCCGTTTTTAACCACTTAAAGTATGAAATAATGATGTAAATGTGGGAATAAAGTGTAGTACAGATTGCCTCATCCAGAGTTTTTCCACTTTTAACGCTCTAACATTGCTTAGGTTGCCTTTAAGGTTCCTTGTATTTGCTATTTGTTGTGCCAGTCACCGTACGCCCAGACAGAAGGCAAGGTCTGCAGGAGGCACGCTAGTCAGGAGTCCGCGTTTTCTCGCTCCTCGCTTGGCAAAGACTTCTTTAGATTCACCATTCACCTTCTTCTACCTGCTGCCTAACCCTTAGTAGACTGAAGGTTAATGTGGCGTTCTTAGGGTACCTGGTGGCATTAAGAGGGTTAAGGTTACTTGGGCCAAAAAATAAATACTCCAGCAACTAGATATCATCTTGCACTGGATATGATTTTCATGAGTCATATCCAGTTGCTGGAGTAATTGTTTTTTGACTTAGTATATAAACTGAAGGGTAATGTGGTGTTCTTAGGGTACCTGGTGGCATTAAGAGAGTTAAGGTTACTTGGGCCAAAAAACAGATACTCCAGCAACTGGATATGATTTTGCACTGGATATGATTTTCATAAGTCATATCCAGTTGCTTGAGTAATTGTTTTTTGACTTAGTATATAAACTGAAGGTTAATGTGGCATTCTTAGTGTACCCGGTGGCACTAAGAGAGTTAAGGTTACTTGGGCCCCAAAACAGATACTCCAGCAACTGGACATGATTTTGCAATATGATTTTCATTAGTTATAGAAATGGGAAGTCTTCATACAGATAAAGGCACTGTGAAGGCAGTGCCGGTAGCAGTCACCAACGAACAGCCGGTAGTGTCTAGGGCTTCGCTGACTTGCGGGTGCGGAAGGTAGGGTCCGGCCATTGAGGCAAATCATGAAGTTGAAGCCCAGAGCTGGACTCACTGGACAGACCAGCCGCATGGAAGCACAGTGTGACGAC
Organism: Branchiostoma floridae; assembly: GCF_000003815.2. NCBI lineage: Eukaryota > Metazoa > Chordata > Leptocardii > Amphioxiformes > Branchiostomatidae > Branchiostoma > Branchiostoma floridae. Next base: position 224,399 of record NW_023365773.1, read on the forward strand.
TATTGGACTGCTGCCTACCCCTGTGTCAGGGATCCCAGCAGCAGTGAAATAAAAAATGGATACTACTACTGTTACTACAGCATATCCAGTTGCTGGAGTACCTGCTTTTTGACACATCTTATTTCCTGGATGTCTATTCATCGACGTATCATTGTTAACGTTAATGTATTTGCTATTTGCTGTGCCAGTCCCCGTACGCCCAGACTGAGGGCGAGGTCTGCACAAGACACGCTAGTCAGGAGTCCGGGTTCTGTCGCTCCTCACTTGTCATTGGTTCCTCATCCGAGTCCACCACGCTGTGACAGGGGGCGCCGTTCAGTCGGAGCTGCGCGCCGGTTACCGTCGCCTCACGCATCACTTCCTCCTCCTCCGGGCTGGGGATCGAACTGATACGCTAAGGGGGAGGGAGGGTGAGGGATGAGTCAGTAACAATGGACCGATCCTGATCAAATGCTAATCTCCAAGCAGATTCCTCCGTGGCATGACAGTAACAGAAGCTGGGGAAGGACTTTAGCCGGCAGAGGAGTTAATTGGCCAATTTACTCCTCTGCTGGCTAAACTCCTTCCCAAGCTTCTGTTACTGTCTTATGCTATGGAGGAATCTGCTTGGAGATTAATCGAATGCCATATCAAACATATAGCACCAGGTGGAACCCCCTATTCTATTTCGAACTCCTCCGTCAAAAACAGCCCCAGTGGGACAGAAATGGCCAAATGAAAAATGCTATGCTATTCTTTGCTGAAGACTTTCTCCTCCTTGGGGCTGGGGATCGATCAGATACACTATGGGGGAGGGAGGAGTGGTAAGGGAGGAGTCAGTAAGGATTGAGGGTGGGTGGTGCAAAAATCCATGGTGTTCATAGTACAATGGTAAACTTTCTTCCAACACAAACATATAGACGGTTCAAGTTTTCAACAACCACTGTTGCCTTCTTCAGGAATTGTACTATGATTACTGCAACACACATGAACAGTCAGAGGTGCTTTTTATTTCTGTGCTTTTCTTTGAACTGCAAATAATAGATAATCATTGTTCTGTATGAAAATAGAATACGACAGTATGTTTGTTTTAGATATGTAGAAAACTGTCTACTGTTACAAACTTCTAACCTTCTTCCACTCGTGACGTAACAAATAAAGAATTTTCAATCACTTGTTCTTTTTCTAACCAAACGCATATCCCCTGTAGGCGTTAAACTTTGCTAAATTCATCTTCCTTCAACCACATTTGATGTTATCTATAACTAATGTTAATTATCATATAGCCAGGGGACGTGGGCCAATCAGAAGGCCCCATTTCATGCTGGTTATGACGCCGTAACAGCCATGCATTAAATTTTTGATTATCACATATGTGATAATGACTTTTGAAAGTTTAAACCAATCAGGAGGACAGACAAAGATGACGCTGGCCAATCAGAATGAGATATCCAGGAATCGTCCATCTGCCAAGATAGGGGAATAAGTACAGGCATGGCAGGGGGGATGGCTCCCTCTATTAACATCGGTAGTGCGTGTTTCTTTGTTCAAAGAAAACATTTGCCGTCTTAAAACAACATTGAATTACCTATAATATTTAAGACAATAAAATCTATTACAAGTCATGTCCAATTTAAACTGCAAATGGAAAATAAAATTATTTGCACCCCCGCCCATTCAAGTTCAGACGACAATAACACCACGGTCCGCCATTGAGTAGCGGTCATGGCGCTGGAGGACCAAAATGCTACCTTTCTTCGGAGAAGACGTGTCTGAGTTCGTAGTGAACGAGATTCTCAAGAGCTGTGAAGCACAGGGATCCCGGAATACCCCAGGAAAGCCGGCAGAGATTTAGCGCCTGATGCGAACGAACGACAAACTGGAGAATGGGCGAGTGGAGAAATACGGAGCGTGCAACAGTTTGTAACATAATGAATCGACTTTGTTCTTATTTTAAGCCTTGGAACAGAAATACATTTCACGTACAAGTTTTATGTTGTTCAAATTCACTGTTCAAATGTATGTACTGAATAAAAGATGTATGTTTTAGAAATGAATTTGTCGCTCCCACTCATCTGGAAACTCTACTCTACTCTAATCTACTCTTAAATGGGTCAGTGTGGGTAGGCTATATGATAATAGGGTTAATGACCCACCTGTTCCTCGGTACATATGGTGTCATATGAGTCTTCGCTCACTCGGTGGTTTTATTCGGTGGTTATAGCAAAGGACCAGGCGTTATGACACCATATACACCTCGGGGCGGGTCATTAACCCTTAATTATCACCCCTTTAAGCACAGGCTGTTCATCACATAGGTAAAACAAACAAACAAACAAACAAACGAACGAACAAACAAACTCACCCTCCTGTCACCAGCTGAGCATGTAGGAGGGGCGTGCATGTGGTACTCTGGACACTCCACCTTCAGGGGCTGACCTGGAGAGGGGGGGCACAGGAAACAGTTTAACAGGGCTGCACTAAATGAGGTTTGGCATGCAGATGAAGAAGAAATTTATTAGCCTGGAGTGCAACCTTGTTCGTGGGGTAGCAACCTTCGTGGACCAAAGAGAACAAGGCTGGAAATTTATCACATTGTACAGACGATATGATGAGATGAGAGCTTTATTTGGTTTTCGCAGTTAAAACAAAAAACTGAAATTTCAAACCAAATTACATAGTGGACGTACGTTCGCCCGAAGAGTTTCATCATAAAAGTTTTATCGATAAAAGATTCATCTTAAAATAGAGTTATGTATAATACAAGAGAGTTCCAGTCTGACAGAAAACAAACAGACACTTGTCACAAAATGGATGTCTACAGAGTCTTGTTGTATAAGGATGTCGCCTGGTATAGAAAAGATTTTCTTAGTCTCTCAGTTGGACAAGCTGGCAGTGTGAGGTGGTTATATATACATGTCTGTACACATGTAACACCATCTAGATCCAACCTGTTTTTAAGTAGTGCAATGCGACAAAATCATTGTCGCACAATGCCACCCCTATATTTTCCACATGGTACATGCCACAGCATCTAGATGCACGTGAGTTTGGACTGTCCCACCTGTTTTTAGGTAGTGCATGGTGAAGTATCCCCTCATGGTGCCGGTGGGTGTGTTAAAGGTGGTGCAGCTTGTCCACTCGTACGTCGTGCCTGGTCTCAGGATGGGAAACTCACCTAAACAAACAAACAAAGAAACAAAGAAACAAACAATTAGAAAAGCAAAACACCAAGGAAGTGCATTCCACTACATCCTAGTGTGAAGAAAGTGATTTGAAACTTGTTATATTTTTTGTGGGGAATCCGATTTAATTTCGAAGTAAAGGGATTTTTGCAGTGTAGTAATATAATGGAAACACAAATTTGTGATACAGTAAAAGCCGCTTAATTGCACGGACTATTTGCCAGGCGAATTTGGTGCAATTATCTGGCTGGTGCAATTATGCGAAGTTATCTAGCTGGACCGCACCGGTTTGGGATTTTGTGATTCCGTGCAGTTAACAGAAGTGTGCGTTAATCTGATGTGCAATTAACTGGCTTCCACTGTATTATGATTTTGCAATGGAAATTTCATCACAAAAATGAAACAACCTAACATATTCTAAAATTGATGGAAGAATGAAAAGTCCCGCAGATACAGAAACACTGCCGATTACAGCCACGCGGACCGCTGATCTACAGTCCGGCACGCATTTGGCCATACAGCGGCCGTATCGTCACCCTAGGCCGGATTTAAAACCAGAGCTCTTTATTTTCAAAACAAAACTGCCTTACCGCCGACAAACGAGGTCATATATGGTTAACAGACGACACCACATTACAGTACTGTATTATGTGAATAAAGATCAATGGGTACTAAAACCATGTGTAACTTATTGCGTGTGGTCAATTAATCAGCATTTTCTCTACAGTGGCCACCTCTCTATAGTGGCCAATTTTGACCAGTCCCTTCAGTGGCCGCTATAGACAGGTTTGACTCTACTGAGTATATGCTACAACAATGGGTTCAAAATGTGTAATTCCGTATCTTTGAATGGGTAAGAATCTTTACACACTTTAACACTTCATCTATCTTCAAGTCCGACAATATCTAACTCAACAAACAATAGTTTACATTGATATTGCCCCACAAAGCTTCAGTGGATTTCAAAACACCAGTGAAAGGTTTCCAGCTTGCTGTCAAACGTACCTGCCTTACAGCTATCCCACCTATGTTCCTCCTTCTTTTGTTTACCTTTGCAAAATATGCAGGTGTCAAGACCTCCCCACTTAAGAATGCGTGGCATTCTTGGAGGAACACAATAAACGTCCTTTGTGAAAAACAAGTCTTCCTTCCTTGGGACTAAGTGTTTTGGTGAGTGACAGATAAGAGCTGAGCTGGGAAAAAAGCCTTTTCAGTTTTGCTGATTTTTCACTTCAGATATTGATGCTTGGAATGTCAGGCTGTGAATTTGCACAGAAATGTTTGAAATTTGCAGAACAACATGTAAAACATGTGAAATTTTGTGTGAATAATACAAATTTTTGCTAGCAACATTTTGTTACTATTTGGGAGTGAAGAAGAGGGTAAGGCTCTGTCCATACTTGTGCATTTATTCAAGTGCAGATGAGTTGCGTATTGATTTTGGGGGGGCTTAGCTAAAGTTTGCATGAAGCTATTTTGTTACTTTGACCAAAGACATTATATATTCTTTAATTTGACCCACTGTTGTGCAGCCCCAAAGTACTTAAACTTTACCTAAGCCAAAATAATTCAAATGCACAGCTCATACAGACCTTAATATATGCACAAAGGTGAACGGAGCCTGAGGCTTTGTTCTACTATATGAGGCCAAAACAAATCTATTTTATGGGTCTCAGATTTATTCGCCCATTTAAAGTAAAAAGATGATCAGTCATCTCACATAATACTACAAACTGCACAGAAATCATTACAGAGTTTCAGGAACTGATGAGAGCAAATCTGGACAGCAATTCTAACTAACAATCAAACAAACAAACAAACAAACAAACAAACAACCGTACCTACGACACCCGGCCCCTCCACCTGATCGACCCAGCCATCAGCATTGGTGATGAGCCAGTACCTCCTGTCCAGCTGACACGCTTCTGTGGGGGCAGGCACTGGTCAGTAATACTTATGGTACAGGGATTGGTCAGTAATAGTCAGTAATACTCACAGGGGTGAGGGGTACAGGGACTGGTCAGTAGTACTCACAGGCAAGGGGGGGTACAGGGACTGGTCAGTGATACTCACGGGGGTGAGGGGCACAAGAACTGGTCAGTATTAAAGTATCATAGGGAATGGGGTGTTGGAAGCAGGCTGAATAAAAATTCTAAGTGGAATCTATGTGACTCCACTACCCACCCCAAAAAGTCTAGGGTTGGCAGGTTTTTCTAGGGTAGGAAGGGAAACAGGAAACACAACATTTTTTTTCTAGGCCTTACATATTTTTTGTTGGGGGGGGGGGACTGCCCGTTGTCATATATACTAATGCCACTGAGTATGGTGTGGTTATCCTCAAACACATGACTTCTGGCTGTCCCAAAATAACCAAAAAAAAACTATATGTAAACTTAAAACAACACAACAAAAACATCTGCTTACCCTCTGGTGAAACGCTCTTGTCCATGGACATCCTGTGGACAGATGAACACAACACACATTTCAGTCCAGCGCTAACGTCAACAGCAAGTTTTCAAATTGCTAGCAAGATTCTGATCCCCGAGCAGCTTTCTTCAGTACTCAGATCTTATATCCTTGGTAGAATGAATTCAATAAGAGGTTGCAATGGACTTAAATCTGACCATATTGACTCCTTAAAACTCTGTGTACCAAGTTGCAGACTTTCAGACTATTTTGATGTTTACATGTAACTTTCAATTCAGCATTATGCTCTGACATCCGAGGATTCAAACTGTAGAGGCATTGAACTTAAGTTAGGGGTGCTGCCCATCTATGTTTCTAAACAAAAGGTCTTTGGCACAGGTAGTAGTGAAATCCCATACACTTTCCCATACTCAACCCCTTCTTCGCCTATTGAGTCAGTGAAGTCAAGCTTGCCGAAGCTTGATGTTTCTGACTTAGGGAGAAGAGATGCTGCTACAGTTATCGCTATGGGGCATTCTTCATCTTCATGATGTCAACATTAGGCCCTACGAACCTGATTAAAAAAACAAAAAAACGCTGAGTGCTAGGTAGAGAGAATACTATGAACCCTCTGCCTTCTGAATGGAAGTAAGAAGCCTTGATGGAAGGCAGGTCGACACTACATAATCAAACTCCCACCTTATTCTGTAAGTGAAGAAGTAGTGTGGGGGGTTGACTGTGCTGAGTTCTGGGCAGAACGACGTTCCCACGGTAACGGTGACGTTATTGGTGACGGCTATGCAGTCAGGATCCCGCAGGTACCTGCGAATGATGTACAAAAATGGAATCTGAAATCTTTCGGTACCCAACTTTAACTTTGGCTTTATTCAGATTGTAAACAGTACAATACACGTGAGTCACACAGCGATTTTTGGCGATGTGACCCACGTTGTAACACATATATAGACATAGCAGTTATACACTGAAAACATTAAATACAATCAATCAATCAATAAATACAGTCTAAAATAGCAAATACTATGTATTACTAAGATACTCATGAAGATACTCATATTTGTCATGCAGTCCAACTGGAAAACTCTCAGGCTCGGCACAAGTATGCAAGAGAGACTTATACATGTAATAAGGACTTTATGAATATAACTGTATCTCTCTTACAAAGTCCTTATATAGTCTATATACACAATTTTTACATACATGGTACAACAATTTTATTGGAGTCATACATTTCTACACTAACCCTCAAAATTTACAGTCGACTGGCGTGGACGACTCTTTCAGACAAGTATAACATACAACCGCACCGACCAACTTCCAACCAAGGTCTGGTCAAGGTCGGGAGACTGGACATCATCTGGATCAGTCCATTCGGCATAAGGGGTGTTCAGGATGACAACAGGGACCACTTACTTGTATATTCTCTCCTGTATGATGGGGTAGTCACCCTGCACCACCCTCTGTACATGTGTAGTGAACCAGTCCGTGAAGTTGTTTCCTAATAAGGTAAAAAAACATGTTTCCTGTAAGTGAAAACAACAATGCTAAACTTTATTCCAACACAAATGTAAACACGGATCAAATTCTTAACGACCACTGTCGCTTTCTTCAGGATCAACACTGATGACCAATCATTTCAGAACGTAAACTCGCGAGAGTTAAAGACACGTGATCTTATTATCATGTGATCTTATGGATACATGATGTCAGCAATTGGTCAGATGTGCCAGGAACAGGGTTGTAGCCAGCCTGAAATCATTTTCAGTCCCCTTGATTTCGAATGGGACTCCTATCGAGCACCGAAGGCATGGCGCGCGTTATTTCTAGGGGGTCTAGGTCCCAGAAAATTTGTAAATCAAGGCCCTCGGAAACACTATTTCCTGCATTTTGAGGTGCAAATTTTGCTTGTAGACTAAGCTGTTCAATGGCATCTGTTTTGGTGAAGAAGAACACATGGGTTTCAGTTTTTTTATATCGTTACATATCAATTTTGTCTGTCCCAGGGGACGGAATGGGGAAAACTTTTTTCAGTCCCCAGATGCAAAATTCCTTCAAAGGACTGAAGGACAGGTGCTGGCTACAACCCTGGCCAGGAAGTTTATCATAATATCCACCATTTCTGTTCAGTGATGGCTGGAGTGATCTGATGTATATGGTCTCCTTTATTAATTGGGCCTGTACAGTGACTTATGATTTGTTACTCCATTAAAATTCATTTCTCTATCTTGCAGCATCTTGATTGGGAAAATCTGGGAGAAAGGACAATGAAAAGGCCACCATAAATTTAAATATACTGAAGCAGGGCTCTAGCCAGCATCCAATTTTCCGTCAATTGACGGAAATTTTCTGCGTGTGACGGAAATTTTTTTAAACCAATCCATCAACCTTGACGGACAAAAATTCTTGGTGGAAGCTACAGGCGGCTTGGGGACGCTGTCCACGGCTGTAAAAGCCACACACTGTTTGTTTTGCTATTGTTATGATTGTTGACAATGTGTGTCGGCGCCCTTTCGCATACGATAATCTCATTAAAACCCGTTTTTCAAGGTCTCAGTTCAGTCCTTCTAATTCATTTTCGCGGTTTTCGCGACGATTGTAATTGGCTGACGGAAAAAAATTTCGAGCTGGCTAAAGCCCTGGGCTGGAGTGATCTAATGTTTATGGTCTCCTTTATAAATTGGGCCTGTACTGTGACTTGTGATTTGTTATTTCTTTAAAGTTCATTTCTCTGTTTTGCACTTCAGGAAAAGGGCAATGAAAAGGCCACCATAAAAATACCGAAGCATCTGTCTAAGGATGGACAAGGCAGAAGGAAAAGTGTTCTAGAAACTGCGAAGAGATCACCCTTAAGTGGCCAGTTCTGTCCTTTTTCTGTGCTGTGACATATGAATTTCTATTTTTTTTTTTTTAAATTGGAAAGTTCATTTCTCAGTGTCTTGCAGCATATTGATTTGGAAAATTTGGGGAGAGATCTAGAGAAGATATAAAGGCCACCATAAAAATACTGAAGGCATCTGTCTGAGGAGGGACAAGGTAAAGTGTCTCCTGCACTCACCGGAAACAAATTGGTCGATGGATGCAGGGCCCATCACAACATGATCCTACAGAAAAACAAACAAACAAACAAACATGTTTAGTCTTCTGTTGGACAGTATGGGTACTCATTGGTATACAGCATAAGGGGTAGCTGTGAACATAACGTAATAAAAATCAAGAAAAAGACATGCTAGAAATAAAGCTAGTTTTACACACTGCCAATTAGAAATGACATTTTTCGTTTTTGAGTTGTTATTTAAGAGAACTATTGGCAATTGGAACAAGAACTGAACTAAAAACTTTTTGCAAATACTGTATGGGGTATTAGAATTCAATACAGGAAGGCACTGTAGTATTCTCTGTTCAAACCAGGAAGTTATAACCTTGGTTGAAAAAAGGAGTTGAAAGCAGCACAGTTAAAAGCCTGCAGCAGGCTTATTAACATAATTTATCCAATTTTTTGTTATTCACTTGAAAAATCCATGTTTCAATTCAGCTGTTTCAAATTAAGGTAGCTAAATACAAAAGTGTAGAATACTTTTCTTTGTTCTTTGTAACTGATATGATGAAATGAAACATATCCACCTAAATTGATATATTTTGTCAGAAATTTACCACAAACAGTGGGTACTTTCAAACCTTATTTGAGAATCATTCATATCAAAGGAAAATTTAACCAATACAGGGCATATATTCAACCCATTTTTTGGACACCCCTACAATGAGCACTACACAATGTGTCAGCAGCTCAAGGGGTGAGAAAAATCCAAGAAAAGTACTGTTGAGGAAACCTTTGAAGCCTTAACTTACAGTACATTAGGACACCCTGTATTAAGTGCTAGAATTCAAGAAAGGAAGGCAATGTAGTATGTCCACTTTTCTCTGTTGAAACCAGGAGGATATACTGTAAATGCAGAAATGTTCATGGTGGTTTGATTTTTCCATTATAGTATACTATGAGAATACAGTCTATGGCGCTACCACGAAATCTCCATTTTCCTGCTACTGCGAAATTAAATCTCCGCAAACTTAAATGCATTTACAGTATCCCTCTTGGTTGAAAACAGCACAGTTTAAATGCCTCCAGTGGCCTCATTATCATAATTTATCCAATTATTTGTCATTCATAAGAAAATCCATGTTTCAATCCAGCTGTTTCAAATTAAGGTAGCTAAGACACAAGGGTGTATGACAGTGTCTTATTTCGGTAATTGGTGAGATGAAATGGAGCATATTTACCTAAATTGATATCTTTGGTCAAAAATTGACCACAAACAGTGGTTACGTCCAAATCTTTGGGAACATATGCCATTTTCCCATGAAGTTTTACATCGGTAGCTACTTTTCTAAGCTAGATATTTTTTGGACACCCCTACATGAGCACTACACAATGTGTCAGCAGCTCAAGGGGTGAGAAAAATACAAGGTACTGTTGTGGAAAACTTTATAACTTTAATTCACAGTACTTTTGGACTTCAGAATTCAAGAATTAGAATTCAAGAAAGGAAGGCACTGTAGAATGTCCACTTTTCTCTGTTGAAACCAGGAGGATATAACACCACATATTAAATGCCTCCAACAAGCCTCATTATCATAATTTATCCATTTATTTGTCATTTACACAAAAATCCATGTTTCAATCCAGCTGTTTCAAATTAAGGTAGCTAAGACACAAAGGTGTAGGACAGTTTCTTATTTTGATAAATGATGAAATGAAATGAAGCATATCCCCCTAAATTGATATATTCAGTCAGAAATCGACCACAAACAGTGGTTACTTCCAAATCTTTTGGAACATATGCCATTTTCCCATGCAGTTTCACATCGGTAGCTACTTTTCTAAGCTAGATATTTTTTGGACACCCCTACATGAGCACTACACAATGTGTCAGCAGCTCAAGGGGTGAGAAAAATACAAGGAAGCATTTAGACATTGAAACTCTTTTTGCTCCACAAAGAGTAATGTTACAGAAACCTGAACTCAACCAAGTGAGATATGTATGTATGTCGTCCTATGGTTGAAAGTATGGCATGGGTATTCATTAGTATACATGTAAAGGGTAAGACATAGCTGTGAAAATCACATAAGTGTGAACAAGATAGGGGTAAAAATCAAACAAATTTGAACGATATGAAAGAGGTGAGAAACTCCCAGCTTGCTTCTGTCCCGACCTCATTAACATAATTTATCCAATAATTTGTTATTTACCTCAAAATCTATTTTTCAATTCAGCTTTTCCAAAACAATGTGGCTAAAATATAAAAATGCAAACAGATTTTTTGTTGAGGACAATTACTTTGCTTAAAACAAAATCTACTCAACTCAAGCTTAACTTTTGTTAAACCTGACCACAAATAGTTGGCGTATCCAAACTATTTAGACCTTGTCATTAACTCTACTCAGGCGAGATATTGTGATTTCGCATATTTGACATTTTTTGGGCCCCATGAGCACTGCACAATGTGTAAGCAGCTCAAGAGGGCGACAATAAATGAAGAAAATACATACATGTATGTACCATGATGCATGTGAATGCACTTAAATGCATTGCACTACAATTGTACATGGTACAATGTATGGCAATGACTCTTACACAAAGTACAAAATAAAGGTATAGACTAATGATAGAGTAAAGCTTAATTAACACCCTAATTACTACAGTAATAAGGGTTCAGTATAACTTTTGATATGTATATGTTATGTATGACAATGTGTACTAGATATATGTATGGGCGAAAAAACCTGAACACTGTGATGTTTCAGACCTCTAAGATCATTAACATAATTTATTCACAATTACAAAACCAAAGCAAACGATGTCTTTCCAACTGTTAAGGAGAGAAAGTTATAGCAGAATGAAAATTTTGAAAAATTCATTTTAGTGTAACAATCCATTTATTAAGAAATCCAGCTGTTAATATGAGCTTCACTGGTTTGGAAGTCACTTATGTCACCACAAACATTTAAGATGAACATAAAGACTTGCTGAATGGCAGGCATGATTGCACCATACCTTGAGGATACCTTGATGATATCTCTATTTTTGGGCATCCAGACAAGCTTTAAGTAGCTGTCAAGGGTGATAACAGTGATGAAAGATATGACAAAGTAGTCTCAGGCTGAGAAAATTGCAAAACAGGCTATACTGTATACATGAAATATGATACTGTAAATGCAGAAACTTAAAAACCACCACAAACATTTTTCCATGGCAGTAAGACACTACAGTGCATGGTGCTACTGTGAACTTAAAACCACCGCGAAATGTCCCTTTTCCCAATACCGCAAAATTGAATCCCAGCGAACTTAAATGCTTTTACAGTAACTGTTGGGAACAGCCCTTAAAGCCAGGTCAAAAGCTCATTAACATAATTTATGCACAAATTCAAAACTCACTTAAAATCTATGTCAGCCTTCACACATTCAAAAACTGTAGGCAGTTAAACGAGCAATAGTGCTACATAGTATCTTTCTGAGTTATAAACTCAAGCACCACATGACAGTATCACTTGGAAATAGCTTTGAACCATAATCATCCCACAAGACCATATTGTAACATAGACATATAAAATTATCTTATATCCAGTTTTGATTACTCTCATATTTTTGGAGACCCTTGTAAGCACTACACAAAGTGTCAGCAGCTGAAGGGGTGCAATAAAGTAAAAGCAGAGCCTCATTAACATAATTTATGCATTATTGACATATATGCACAAAACACAATTTTATTCATAGATACAATGTTCTGCAAGTAAAGTGACACTAGTGTTAGAGGTTTCTTTGCTAGAGTAACAATTATGATAACATGAAAGACTTTTACTACCTTACACCTCTTCCCAACTATGAAAACTTGGGTCTTATATACATGTACCTCTATTGACATGGGGTAACCTAGCTGGAATTGTACCCACAAAGAGAATAAAGGTAATAAAAATGATGTATAATTAAGTATATGCTACCTAAGATGTCATTCTTAACAGAACTTATTTGGCTGCTTGCTTTATTTGCAAGTAATGTAATAGGAATGATGACACTGCACTAAATTGTCAGTAAATGAAGAGGTGTATGAATTCAAAGCAAAGCCCATACCATACCTCATTAACATAATTTATGTAGCATGGAAATTTTAGCACAGAAGACCATTTTAGAATTGTGCTGTTCATAATTTATGGAAAGCAAAGAGACAATAGTATTATGGGGTTTCATTGCTAGAATAAGTCTTAGTCTGAAATGAAACATATTGACTACAAAATACATTTCAACTGTTATCAAACCACAAATGCACATGGTCATTTAACTCCATTCGGTGAGGGGTAAAGTCAGCTACATTGAAGTATGTTGAAATTGATCAAAGTGAATTTTTGCGGACCCTTGCACTGGCACAAGTGTCAGTAGCAAAAAGGGGTGATGAGAAGCAAAGGAAAATTTATTCTAGTGGTTGTCTGAAATGTGCCACAATTTACTTTATATTACTAGTACATGACATTCTATGGTTTTACCACCTATGGGAATGCCTACATTGCCTCACTAGGAAGTGTTAATTGTTTATTGTTCATTGACTCCTTTAGTGTTGCTAATTAATTACTGACATCCTTGATTTGTCAATTCAATTTTAGAAACATTCATGGTAACTAGTCAACTTCCCATCAACCCAATTATTTGATAACTCTTCTGCCCCCCTTCTTGCTTCAATACCATGAAATACCCCCCCCCCCCCTTTCTGCCAACAGCTAGAATTACCAACCGCAATATTAAATGGACTTACAGTTGCTAATTTTTGCATACCTTACAATATTCAGTAGCTTTCTAGGGTAATGATTATATTCGAGATTGAAGAATTAGCGGTGGTATAAAATGTGAAAACTGTGGTATCACATGGCTTCTTTCCCTCATTAACATAATTTATGTACGCTTAGAAAACCTAAGTAAAATGCAATTTCACTGCTTCCATGATCATAGTCTAGATGCATACAGCAATGTTGGTGCTATAACATATAATTTTCATCACATGAATATAACCATCAACAAGTCAATTGAGCAGAGCTTGTTCAGGAACCAAACAAAAACCACAAAAAAGTAGGTCATGTATGTCCGATACTAATGCACAGGTTGTTGTTTGATCTTTACTTACTTACTTACTTAGCTATTTTTGGGCACCCCAGCATTCTTTAAGTAGATGTGTGGGGTGACGATATAAATTTCAAAAGAAGACTAACAATGGCACAACTGAAAGAATTATGATCACATACACTTATAGCTACTGTGTGCCGTCTACCTCATTAACATAATTTATGCAACAGAGTAAGATTCGTGTCAAAATCATAACCAAAATCAGCTCCTTTTAAGGAAGACAATCAACATAATTTGTATATCACAAACCGTCCTTTGTACCATGATTATAACTGTCAAGTCATACGGTCACTAATCTTAATCTTGACGTATTAACGTCATGACCACAAATACTTATCTAATATAACTCCAAAGGCTGCATTTGAGGACAATTTAACATTATACGCAACATTTCTAATATGTGATTTTTTGGATCACCCACAAGCACTGCACAATGTGCTAGCAGCTTCATAAGGGTGATAAAAAAGAAAAAAAAGGCAAACAAACGTGAACCAAGAACAATTTCATGCTACTTTAAGAAGTACTACCTTTCTTTCTTTGTCACTGAAAATCACTATGGTTTTGTGTGTATCCTGCTAAAATTGCCATTGCAGGGCCCTAGGCAAAGGAAGTCTTTGCTGTAATATAATGCAGTACAGTAATAAAACAGAAAGCATTTTCGTGGAGTCAAGATTTTTCTGAGCCATTCAGAAAAGCAGCTTCCATACAGTCATACCACAATTGAAAGAATTATGATTACAAAAACCTGTAGCTACAGTCAAACTGCACAATTGTATGGCTTCTACCTTCATTAAGATAATCTATGCTGCACAGCAAAATTCATGTCAAAAATCACTATCAAGATCAGCTCCTTTACAGTAACACATTCAGAGTAATTCGTCATCCACAAACCGTCCATTGTACCATGATTATAAATGTCAAGTCATACGGTCACTAATCGTAATCTTCATCTAATACGTCATGACCACAAATGATTATCTGATATAACTCTAGAGTATCATATAATATAACTGATAGAGCGATACATAACATGTGCTTTTTTTGGACACCCTCAAGCACTGCACAATGTGTCAGCAGCTTACTTAAAAGGGTGATAAAAAATCAAAAGAGGGCTCAGGGTAATCTCCAAGCAGATCCTACAATGGCATAAGATAGTACCAAACTGGCCAAGGAGTGTAGTCAGCCAAGAGGTGTCCATTTGCCATGTAGCGAAACACACTCCTAAGCCGGCTTCACTCCTCTGCCAGCTTTTGATACTATCTTATGCTACCGTAGGATCTGCTTGGAGATAAGGGAAACACTACCTTTCTTTCTTTATGTCACTGAAAATGGTTATGTTTTTATCCAAATGAAAGATTCGCTGCTACCTGACGTCATCCGACGACTTCCGGATTAGTGCAGCGAATCATTTCATCTGAAGAAGGTCGGAGTGCTCGACCGAAAATTTATGGTGAGTCCCTTCTTTGTGTTGGAACAAAGTTTAAACTTTTTCAATATGGTTATGTTTTTGTGTGTATTGGGCTCAGGGCCCTAAAGAAAAGAAGTTTTTGCTGTTGTAGTACAGCAATACAGTAGAAGCGCTTAATTGCACACCCCATTTGCCAGTGCATTTCATGCAAGTATCCAAATCGTGCAACAAAGCGAAGTTGTCAAGCTGGGCTGCACCACCATGGGATTTGGGGATTTCGTGCAATTAACAGAAGTGTGTGATTATCCGTTGTGCAATTAATTGTCTTCTACTGTACAACAGAAAGCAAAGTTGTGGAGTTAAGATATTTTTGTTGAGCCATCCAAAAAAGCAGCTTGCCTACACATTACCAGAAAGACCTAAGGGGTATCCAGGCCCTACAGGACTCATTGTCTGTTGCCTTACCCTCATTAACATAATTTATGCACAGTTGCAAAATCCATGAAAAAACAAAAAATATGGCCTGTCTATAGACAAATAGGTGCAGTGAAACCAAAGGGATATTACACCGTGTATTTAGAGAGAGTTTAAAAGTATCTATGGTATAACACAACAATGTATAAATAATGTACAATGACAAAAGGACCACGTCCATCAATTGTTACATATCATATCAAAGACCTACAGTTATACTTTCATGCCTAACCGCGATGCCGCGGATGTCAATCAAATTGAATTTTTGAGGCCCAACCAGCGAGCACTGCACAAAGTGTCAGCAGCTTGCAGTGGCCATGTCAAAGAAAAAAAAAGAATTATCATTATTAATATCTGGTGTATATGCAGCCAGTAGGTGAGGCTGATCAACGTTACTCTAAATGCAGAAATGTTCGCGGTTTTCGCGGTGACCGCTTCACCACGAACTTCAAACCACCACGAACATTTTTCCATGGCAGTAAGAGACTACAGTGCATAGTGCTACCACCAACTTAAAACCACCGCAAAAAATTTGTTTCCCGCTACCCAAAATCAAATACCCGTGAACTTAAATGCATCTACAGTATTGGGTGGGCCGACTACTCTCTCATCGCAGCCAGGGGCTGAATTTCGGGGAGCTTACAGTCGAGCTGAAATTCGGCGCCACTCAGGTGACCTAAATACGACAGTAGGACTGAGGGGGTTGGGCTATACATTGTCTTCACCTCCTTAAGATGAATAGGTAGGGTATTAAAGCTATAGATTTCCTCAGTGTCACTGGCTAAAGAAAGGGGCCAATATGGCTTGTACCCTCATTAACATAATTTATGCAGCAGTGCAAAAGCCACTTCAAAAACCATATTAATGCTCAGCTCAGTCACTTTTGGACATTCAGAGCAATTTGCCTTCCACAGACTGTCTTTTCTGTGATAACTACATAAGTAAAATCATACAGTCACTCTTGTTATGCTTCACCTAATAGAGCCACACCACAAAGAATCATCCACTATGACTCCAGTGGATGGGATAATGCTGTGAGCTTCTGTGTTAGTTACGCCAACATAACTTTGAACGTTTTTTTTGGACACCCAACAAGCACTGCACAAAGTGTCAGCAGCTTAAAGGGTGACAAATGTAAACACAAGGAAAACAGACACCCAAAATGAAATCAGGAGATTTATCACAGAATTGATGCTGTTGAATAATATCCATGTCCAAAATCATAGCTATGCCCAGCAGAATTACAAGTAGACATCCAGAGCAATAGGTCTTTCACAGACTGCATTTTTGTGACAATTATAAATGTAACATCATACGGTCACTCATCCTCTGCTTCACCTAGTATGTCAGCACCACAAATACTCGCATATGAAAACTCGTCTGTATAAGTTCATGCTGATGAAAACAGTGTTACTGCTTCTAGTAACGTTAACTGAATGATAAAAGAAAACAGACATTCTCCAGTGTCATCATTAACATAATTTATGCAGTAGTGCAAAAGCCACCTCAAAAACCATATCAATGCTCAGCTGAGTCATTCTTGGATATTCAGAGCAATTCAAATTCTACAGACTGTCTGTTCTGTGACAATGATATATGTAACATCATACAGTCACTCTTCTTATGCTTCAGCTAACAGGCCACCACCACAAATAATCATCTACTACAACACCAATGGATGGGATAATGCCCTCTGCTTCTGTGTTACTTTGAAACCAATTTTTTGGACACCCCAGAAGCACTGCACAATGTGTCAGCAGCTTAAAAGGGTGACAAAAGTTAACACAAAGAAAACAGACACCCAACATGAAATCAGGAAAAATGACCTCATTAAAATAATTTATGCTGTTGAATAATATCCATGT
Organism: Branchiostoma floridae; assembly: GCF_000003815.2. Classification (NCBI taxonomy): domain Eukaryota; kingdom Metazoa; phylum Chordata; class Leptocardii; order Amphioxiformes; family Branchiostomatidae; genus Branchiostoma; species Branchiostoma floridae. The sequence goes on from NW_023365773.1 coordinate 241,901, forward strand.
CCAAAATCATAGCTATGATCAGCAGATGTACAATTCAACATTCAGAGCGAACAATCTTTCACAGACTGCTTTTTTGCGATAATTACATATGTAATATCATACGTTCACTCATGATATGCTCCAGCTAGTGTGTAAGCACCATAAATACTTACATGTCAAAACTTCACTGTATGAGTTTATATTGATAAAACACTGTGCTACTGCTTCTAGTAACGTTAACTGAATGATCTTTTGGGGCACCCAGAAAACTGACACTCAACAGTTGGCTCATTAACATAATTTATGCAGTAGTGAAAAAAACCCTCAAAAATCATATCTATACTCAGTTGAGTCACACTTGAACATTCATAGCAATTTGTCTTCCACAGACAGTCATCTTAGTGATAGTTATAAACGTATCATCATACAGACAGTCATGTTATGCTTCAACTAGTACATCAACACCACAAACAATTATCCGTTCTAACTTCAATAGTCTATATTGGTTTCGTACGGTTTCTTTGTTATTCAAACGTTAAAACAACTATTTTTGGACACCCACAAGCACTGCACAATGTGTCAGCAGCTTATAAGGGTGACAAAAGTAAACACAAAGAAAACAGACACCCAAAATGAAATCAGGAGATTTATCACAGAATTTATGCTGTTGAATAATAACCATGTCCAAAATCATAGCTATGCCCAGCAGAATTACAAGTAGACATCCAGAGCAATAGGTCTTTCACAGACTGCATTTTTGTGACAATTATAAATGTAACATCATACGGTCACTCATCCTCTGCTTCACCTAGTATGTCAGCACCACAAATACTCGCATATGAAAACTCGTCTGTATAAGTTCATGCTGATGAAAACAGTGTTACTGCTTCTAGTAACGTTAACTGAATGATAAAAGAAAACAGACATTCTCCAGTGTCATCATTAACATAATTTATGCAGTAGTGCAAAAGCCACCTCAAAAACCATATCAACGCTCAGCTGAGTCATTCTTGGATATTCAGAGCAATTCAAATTCTACAGACTGTCTGTTCTGTGACAATGATATATGTAACATCATACAGTCACTCTTCTTATGCTTCACCTAACAGGCCACCACCACAAATAATCATCTACTACAACACCAATGAATGGGATAATGCCCTCTGCTTCTGTGTTACTTTGAAACCGATTTTTTGGACACCCCAGAAGCACTGCACAATGTGTCAGCAGCTTAAAGGGTGACAAAAGTAAACACAAAGAAAACAGACACCCAACATGAAATCAGGAGATATGACATGTGCCCTCATTAACATAATTTATGCTGTTGAATAATATCCATGTCCAAATTCCTAGCCATGATCAGCAGACTTACAAAAACACATTCAGAGCGAACAATCTTTCACAGACTGCTTTTTTGCGATAATTTTTTTTTTTTTGGTTTCTCCTGTTGATTGGACAGATGAGGAGGCAGACAGGCTTTTTGCCTGTTTGCCTGACCTGCACATGACTTTTTATGGTGAAGGAGGGGTGTGCAATTCCTTCTCCACCCTCTCGTCTACTGGAGCACTAAGTCTCACAGTATGCAACGTGTGAGGCAGCTCCAGCAGATGCAGATTTGTTGTTCGGAGTATCCGTCTCCTAGGAGGACTTCCAACCAAGGATGTAAGGGGTTCCTCTTACCCCCGACTCGTGTGCCATGGCGGGTGCTGCTCATGCCCAAACATGCCCCTAAGGCCTGTCTCGGCCACATAGCCCCACCAAGCCACACAAGGCCACTAGATACTCATTTACACCTGAGTTAAGTGAGGAAAGTCGTGTAAAGTGCATTTCCCAAGGGCACAAGATCGGTGACACAGCAGCTGGATTCGAACCCGCAACCTCTCGGTCTCGAGCCGCAAATGCCGTCACTGCGCCACACGGTCCCACAATTTGCGATAATTATATATGTAATATCATACGTTCACTCATGATATGCTCCAGCTAGTGTGTGAGCACCATAAATACTTGCATGTCAAAACTTCACTGCATGAGTTTATATAGCCTGGTATATTACGGCTGGATACCAGGCTAGAGTTTATATGGAGTAACACAGTGCTACTGCTTCTAGTAAAATGCAAATGAACAGAGATGTAAAGGACTATGAATGCTGAACTTTTGCTGTACTATATGTTTTTGTACCATGTATATGTTGATAGATTCATCAGGACTTGATGTAATCTGTATCTCTGTTATATTTCATCTGACCGTTACCTCCCTCATGACCTCAATGAAAAGCGGCCTGCTGACCGATTGAGCTTCTCATGAATAAACAAAAACAAGCAAACAAATTGCTTAGAATGTCTAAGTGTAAATCTGATATACATATACATACACAAAGTTTATTTTGACTGGATGGCCATGATGATATTTGGCATAAGCACAGGTCAATATTATTTCTTGCTAGGTGTTTGTTTTCTTTGTTTTATCTTTTATCACCCTTATAAGCTGCTGACACATTGTG
>NW_023365773.1:244479-250103 GCF_000003815.2 Branchiostoma floridae
GGTTCTTCGTTTCTTGTTGTCTTTGTTTAAAACACTATTTTTGGACACCCACAAGCACTGCACTATGTGTCAGCAGCTTATAAGGGTGATAAAAATCAAAAGAGGGCAAACACTTATCTCCAAGCAGATCCTACAATGACATAAGGTAGTACCAAACTGGCCAAGGAGTGTAGTCAGCCAAGAGGTGTCCATTTGCCATGTAGCAAAACACACTCCTAAGCCGGCTTCACTCCTCTGCCAGCTTTTGATAATATCTTATGCTACCGTAGGATCTGCTTGGAAATTAAAAACAGGCACCAATCAAGAAATCAGGCCAATAGGGCTTGTGTCCTCATTAACATAATTTATGCAGTAAGGCACTATCCATGGGAAAAATCATAGTTAATGTCAGCTGATTTGCAATTAGACATTTACAGCAATCAGTCTTTCACGGATTGCAATTTTTGCGTGCAAATTATAAACGTAACAAGATATGATCACTCGTGGCTATGCTTTATCTTTATAAGAAAACCACAAATACTTGCCTGTTAAAATTCCATCGGATGAGATTATACTCCACGCCACATTGCCGATTCATTGCCGAGTCGAAAACTGAAACATTTTTTTTGGCACCCACAAGCACTGCACAATGTGTCAGCAGCTTATAAGGGTGATAAAAGATAAAACAAAGAAAACAAACACCTAGCAAGAAATAATATTGACCTGTGCTTATGCCAAATATCATCATGGCCATCCAGTCAAAATAAACTTTGTGTATGTATATGTATATCAGATTTACACTTAGACATTCTAAGCAATTTGTTTGCTTGTTTTTGTTTATTCATGAGAAGCTCAATCGGTCAGCAGGCCGCTTTTCATTGAGGTCATGAGGGAGGTAACGGTCAGATGAAATATAACAGAGATACAGATTACATCAAGTCCTGATGAATCTATCAACATATACATGGTACAAAAACATATAGTACAGCAAAAGTTCAGCATTCATAGTCCTTTACATCTCTGTTCATTTGCATTTTACACACTGCCTTTTCTGTGTGATTATTATAACTGAAACATAATATGGCACTTGTCTTATGACTCTGCTAAAAGTTCACAAAATAAATTACAAAGAAAGCACATGTACACATGAAGCTACCTAATCAGAGAAAAACTCAAAGTGTTTTTGGGGCTGCATGTTACTTAGGTTCTGTATTATGATGATAATGCGATGGAAAAGCATATTTACAGTGTCTAGTTTTGCTGCGACCTGTAGCAAAGAAGGTTGCCTATACCTAAGGGGTGTGTCTCCTGTTGCCTCATTAACATAATATATGCACACACGAAAATCCATCAAAGAACACAAAATATGGGTCGTGTATCAGCAAACCAATGCAGTGATATCACTAGAGATGTTATACAGTGTGTTTTGAGAGGGCTTCAATGTCTATGTGGTATTGATAGATGCATAAAAGGATGTATTAATAATTTGTAATGACTAAGACACCACAACCAGTAAGTGATAACTTAAACATCTAATCTCTTTCTTTGCTATACCTCATTTGTCAATCATTTAGTAATCATGAAATTTTTGAAGTCCCGCCCAACGAGCACTGCACCATGTGTAGCAGCTTGTGGGACGATTTAGTAAACAAAGAAGGAAAACATATTGTCAACATGTGTCCAGCACAGGCACATTGTATTATATATCAGGGCTCGAAATACTGGGTGCATGTGCACCCAGGTGCACCCAAAATTGGACCTGTGCACCCAATTATTTTTTGTGGGTGCACCCAGATATTTTTTGACACATGTATGTAAAGATATCAAAGTAGACTAAGTATACATCATATTCTTGACATCTAAGTGTTAGAAAGATATTAAAAATGTTTGTCATGGTACTTGTTTAAGGATTTGATAGCCTGTAGTTTTAGTTATAAGTTTTATTATTAGTTTATTACTTAGATTTAAGTAAGAATAGAGCTAACACCCCTACCCATTGTAATAGAATAGCCCATCATGCATATTCAGAAGCAAGCCACCAAGAGAAGCTGAGACCTGAGATTCTCTCTCTTTGCCATCTGGACTGCATTGAGCATATACACGCTTTGTACGTACTAACCATAAGTAGAATAAAACCATGGAAATGCAGTGAATCTGTGGTAATTCATGACGTACAAAGTAACATGGTGTCAGAAGTGCCCTTCAGCAAGTTCAGGAGAAACTGAGAAAAAAAGGAGCAGAAGACAGAAGAAGAAGACAGAAGAAGACAGTCTCAAGTCAAGACGGAAGGACAGAGAGAGCCAAAGTCGACTGCTAAGGAGGCAGCTAAGTCTAATGTCTTTCTTCAAAGATAGCATCCAAAGAATGCTAGTCTAAGGAGCTCCAGAGAACTTGAATGTGAAGAATTGTGAAGAATTTCCATTGTGAAATTGTGAAGAATTTCTAGACAGTCTGAGCCAGGCATGTGCGCAGGCATAACGGCTCCATTGTCTTAGCGTGTCCTAGTTCCAAGGACAAATTCCTTACCGTCTGGAAAGTTGACAGGTAGGAACTCTGCTAAAGAGCATGATCTAAGGTCAGAGGTGCCAGGAACAAGCATATGTCAATGTCTAGTTACCGTGCCGGCAAGTGACAGCATCAAAACAAGCACAGGCGGCAGGTCAGGCAAAGGACATTTGTTGAAGTAAACATGGCAGATAGTCGTCTATTACCGGTGCCCAAACCTGTAGAACTGACAGGAGATGTATCAGAAAATTGGGAAATTTTCAAAGATGAATGGGCCAGCTATGAGATTGCTACAGAGAAGAACAAGAAACCAAAGGAAATCCGAGTAGCAACACTGAAGACCGTAATTGGTAGAGATTGCCTGGACATTCTAAGGAACTTAGATATTCCAGCAGACCCTGGTCAGCCAGATGCAGACCCCAGGCAAGACCCAGATAAGATTATAGACGCCTTAGATAAGCACTTCAAGCCTCTGAAGAACACTGTATACGAGAGATACAAGTTCAATACCTGTGAACAAGCACCAGGAGAAAGTATTGAAGTGTACGTGGCTCGCTTGAGGAAACTAGTGTCTACATGTGAGTATGGCGCTCTGAAAGAGGAGATGCTGCGCGATAGAATCGTGCTCGGAATCTGCGATAACAAGGTGAGAATGCGACTGTTAAAGCAGAAAAACCTCACATTGCAAGCAGCACTAGAAGAGTGCAAGACAAGTGAGACAACAAACAAACAGATCAAGGCAATGCAGACTGCAGAGACAGTGCATTATGCCAAGACAAAGCCAAATCCAAGTCAAGGCAAAGCAAAGACAAAGTTCCAGCAGCCACACAGAAGGATGCAACCACAAGTTAACAACTGCAGTTACTGTGGAAGAGCCCATGCTAGAGACAAGGGTAAATGCCCAGCATTTGGAAAGAAATGCGCGAAGTGCGAAAGGCCCAACCACTTCGCCCGGGTTTGCAAAGCATCCAGCAAGAAGATAAACATGGTACAAGACAACGTGGCAGAAGATGACGAAGAAGTGTACACTGTAGGCTCTGTGTCAAGCAATAACAAGAAATGGTACATAGACCTGAAGATGAGTGATGGAAAATCTCTAAGCTGTCAGATTGACACAGGAGCTACATGCAATGTGATTAGCGAAGATGACTTCCGGAAGTTCGGGCACAAGATGAAACCAAGTAAAGCCAGATTGAAGCTATATGATGGTTCTATCCTTAAGCCAGTAGGGCAAGGCATCTTGAAGACGAGACATCAAGACAGTATCATAGATCTGGAATTCCAGATTGTCAAGACACGTCAGAATCCTCTACTGTCAGCTGAAACATGTACCAAATTAGGACTGATCACCCTAAACACGGTCAACCAAGTCAACAACAGCAAGACAGAACAGATAGTTGAGGAGTACGCAGACGTCTTTGAAGGATTGGGATGCCTCCCAGGAGAATATCACATTGAGATTGACAAAGAAGCAAAACCAGTACAGCATCTACCACGACGGGTACCTGTTCCTTTGAAAGCGGAACTGAAGAAGAAAATCGACGAACTAGAGAAGAAACAAGTGATTGCCAGAGTCACGAAACCGACGGAGTGGATCTCAAGTATGGTTGTCGTAAAGAAACCAGGCAAGATGAGAATATGCCTAGACCCCAAGGATCTTAACATGGCACTACACCGACCGAAGTACCAGATCCCCACCCTTGATGAAGTCCTACCAAGGCTTGCCAAGGCCAAAGTGTTCTCAGTGCTAGATGCCAAAGACGGATTTTGGCAGGTCAAGTTAGATGAGGAGAGCAGCTATCTAACCACATTTTGGACGCCGTTCGGCCGATTCCGGTGGTGTCGCATGCCCTTTGGGATTTCCACCGCTCCTGAAGAATACCAAAGAAGACAGCACGAGGTACTGGAAGGTCTACAGGGAGTTGACGTCATCGCTGATGACATACTGGTCTTCGGATGTGGTGAAACTGAAGAGGAAGCTGACAGAGACCACGATGAAAATCTGCGTAACCTGCTCAAACGCGCACGAGAGAAGAATCTGAAACTAAACAAGCGAAAATTGAGGCTCAAGTTAAAGCAAGTGCCATACATGGGACAGCTACTAACGGCAGATGGCCTGAAACCAGACCCAGAAAAGGTCAAGGCTATCACAGAGATGAAGACGCCAGATGATCTCCGATCTCTACAGAGGTTCCTCGGAATGGTCAATTACCTCGCTAAGTTCTTGCCACACCTGTCTGATGTGTGCGAACCACTGAGACGGCTAACAGACAAAGACGCAGTCTGGGTATGGCTTGAAACACATGACCAAGCAGTGAAAGAGGTCAAGAAGCTGGTGACAGCACAGCCAGTACTACAATACTACGACGTAGAGAAAGAGGTGACCATACAGGGAGATGCAAGCGACAAGGGACTTGGAGCGGCGCTCCTGCAGGAAGGACGCCCGGTAGCGTATGCTTCGCGAGCTCTAACCCCGACAGAACAGAACTATGCGCAGATCGAGAAAGAGTGCTTAGCAATTGTCTTTGCAGCACAGAAGTTCAACCAGTACATCCACGGCCGAGAAGTGGTAACTGTACAATCAGATCACAAGCCTTTGGAAGTGATTTTTAAGAAGCCTCTCCTCGACGCACCGAAGAGGCTACAAAGAATGATGCTCCGTCTGCAGAAATACCACCTAAAGGTGACGTACCGTAAAGGTTCAGAAATGTATATCGCAGACACTCTCTCAAGAGCCTACCTGACGAGGACCATGAACGAGACTAGGCGAGACGAGTATGAGATACTCAAGATCCAGGAAGCAAAGAAAGAGGATCAAGAAATCGAACAAGTAACACCCGCTGAGTACATCCAAGTGTCCGATATGACGATAGACAGGGTACGTCGACACACTCAGCAAGATGAAGTCATGAGAGAATTGATGAAGACAATAAAGAAAGGATGGCCAGAAAACAAGACGCAGCTTAAGAAAGAAGTCCGTGACTATTGGACATTCAGGGACGAAGTCAGCATGCACGATGGCATTGTATACAAGGGACAAGCGATAGTCGTCCCAGCAGAGCTGCGAGAAGAGATGATACAGAAGACACATGCCAGCCACCAAGGAGCAGAAGCATGTATCAGACGAGCCAGAGAAACCA
>NW_023365773.1:250317-376980 GCF_000003815.2 Branchiostoma floridae
GCTTCACCAGAATAGCGCCTAGCCAAGAATGTGATACACAAGACCAAGCAGACTTTCAGCAGACATGGAATACCCATGGAAGTTGTCACCGACAACGGACCCCAGTTTGCATCAGAGGAGTTCAAGCAATTCGCAAAGATGTGGAACTTTCGACATGTGACAACATCACCGTATCACAGTCAAGCCAACGGCAAAGCAGAATCGGCAGTAAAGATTGCCAAGAACCTGCTTAAGAAAGCAGCAGCAGATGGACAGGACCCCTGGGTCTCCATCTTGGCATGGAGGAACACTCCAACCCAAGGACAAGGCAGCAGTCCTACGCAACGACTAATGTCAAGAAGGACGCGAACGCAAGTGCCAATCAACACACAAGCACTAGAGCCAAAGGTAGTACCGAACGTCCACAATAACATCAACAAGAGAAAGGCCAGAGCGAAGAGGTATTACGACAAAGGCACGAGAAGTCTTCCACCAATACAACCAGGACAACAAGTGCGTGTAGAGTTAACACCACAGAAAGCAGCACAGTGGAAATATGGCACGTGTGTGCAACGTGTAGCACCAAAGTCGTACGAAGTAGAAGTCGACGGAGCCAAGTACAGGAGAAACCGAAAGCACATACGCGACACAACAGAAGAACAGAAACCATCCACAGATGTAGATGAGACAACAACAGCTCCAGCAACTGCAACACCAGAGTCGACAGCAGAAACAACGACAACTACGACTGAACCAACGCCGTATGTCACACGGTCAGGCCGAACTGTAAAAGCGCCAGACCGTATGGACTTGTAAAATGAACTGGAAACAAAACTATGATCATGGACTGTGAATGGACAACGAATATGGACACTGGACTCTGATAGATTTCAAGTTTAGTGATAATGCATGCCAGCTAAAGATAATGCATGAAAGTTCAAGAGAAAGGAACTAACATATTTTGTAAAGAAAAGGGGATGTTACACAGAGTAAGAATAGAGCTAACACCCCTACCCATTGTAATAGAATAGCCCATCATGCATATTCAGAAGCAAGCCACCAAGAGAAGCTGAGACCTGAGATTCTCTCTCTTTGCCATCTGGACTGCATTGAGCATATACACGCTTTGTACGTACTAACCATAAGTAGAATAAAACCATGGAAATGCAGTGAATCTGTGGTAATTCATGACGTACAAAGTAACAGTGCACCCAAAAAATTTTCGGTGCACCCAATTTTTCAAGCTGGGTGCACCAGTGCACCTAATCCCAAAAATGAATTTCGAGTCCTGTATTGTCAACATGTGTTCACCATAGACACATTGTATTATGTATAAATGTTCCAGTAGACCAAGGACGTTATAGACACATACATTTTTGTTACAAGAACATACTAGTAGTAATCAATATTTGAATAAAAGGACCATAACTAGTTTAAGATCCAAGAAACAACCACGAAGTATGATTAAACACCGCTGTAGGCTTGTGCAAACGATGAAACAATGGCCCAATTTGCACACTGTACACACATTCTTGCATAGACTTGGTGTTAACTTGGTGACTAAGTAATACTTGTGTAAATCGGGACAAAGTGGTTTGTACCTTCATAACTACAATTCATGCAGAAGGAAAAAATTCATGTCGAAAATCTGTGTCTAGAAAAGTACTACATGTACTGTAGTATCTTACCTAATACAGGTCATGCAAGCCCATATTAGGCAGGTCTGTCTACTGCATCCTCATTAACATAATATATGCAGAAAGGAAAAAGTTGTAAAAAAAACACAAAATATGGTTTCTTTTTCAGCAAATCAATGAAGTGAAATCTAGGTGGGCATCACACAGCATATTTTCAGAGGCTTTGATGTTTCTATGACATAACAAAACAAGTTATTACATATTTACAATGACAAAAGCACCACACCAATTAAGTGATATCGTACACACTTAATGATTTTCTTTCCCGTAAACTTTAATTCAAGTGACAAAACGAATTTTGAAAATTTTTGAAGTCCCCACCTCACGAGCACTGCACAATGTGTTAGCAGCTTGTAATGGGGACAACCATGCAAATCAAAGGAAGGATCCAAGAGACACACTGAGTAAAGTGCAGGGCTCGAAATACTTTTTTCTGCATGCCCGCACTGGTGCAGGTAACATTGAAAATTACCTGCACCAGACAGATTTTACCTGCACCACTCTGAATTCAGGATGTATGGATCATACTAAAACTTCAAAAACTATTGCTATTTTTTCTTTAATTCATACTTAATGAGTAGTAACAGTTTATGCAGCTGATAAAAATCCATATACACCAACATCATATTACATCTATCATATCTATGTATAAAACCCAGTACATAGACCAGTGCAGGTTAGGTGCAGGTAGATACCAGAAATACCTGCACAGTTCCAATTTTACCTGCACTAACCTGCATATACCCAGTACATGGACCAGTGCAGGTTAGGTGCAGGTAGACACCAGAAATACCTGCACAGCTCCAGTTTTACCTGCACTAACCTGCATGTGCAGGTGGTATTTTGAGCCCTGAAGTGGCAGTAGATATGTAATCTCCAGGTAGATTTACCAGTGGCATAAGATAGTATCAAAGCTGGCTAAAGAGTACAGCTGGCCAAAGGGAGTCATCGGCCACTGGGAGCCAAACACACTCCTAAGCCGGCTTCACTCCTCTGGCAGCTTTTGATACTATCTTATGCTACCGGAGGATCTGCTTGGAGATTAGTAGACAAACGTAAGGTAAAAATGATATCTATGCTTAACTATTTCACAGTAAAACATTAAGACCAATTCATTTTTTATCTGTCTTTTCTGTGATAATCATGAACATAATGTCATACAGTCATTCAATTTTGTTATGCTTAAAGTTATAAATAAATAAATAAACCTACAAGCACAAAACCACAACTAATTACCTCATATACTGGGTATCTTAAATGGATATGCTTATGCAAACTTGTTAGAACTTGTATGTTTCATCTCATGATTCATTTTTGTACACCCACAAGCACAGCAAAATGTGCCAGCAGCTTAAAGAGTGACAAAATCAAAACAAATGGGAAACATATGCTATCCCAATAGGAAGCATATCAGTAGTGTTTTGATTGCTGTAGCCTCACGAAGTTTTCCACGAAATCGTCTTCCGGGAGGGACGTAAAACGGGGGTCCCGTGCTCGAGGAGGTGCCTCGACCACGTTAAACAGCCTCATTACTCATACTTTGGGTACCTACTGGCTGGCAAAATACACCAGATGATTATTATTATTATATCATTCAGACTTCTGTGGCTGTGCCTTAACCTCATTAACATAATCTATGCACAACTGAAAAATCCACAACAGAACACAAATTAGTGTTTAATCATTGGCAAATTTAGGCAGTCAGACCAATATAAGTATTACTCAGTGTATTTTGAGAGGGTTCCAATGTATCTATGGTGTAATTTGATGATATGTGGGCAGGTTGAAATGAAAGAAAGACCATGACCATACACTTATACATATTGGTATAAAGACCTACAGTTATTTCTTTTCTGCACAACGGAAATCAACATGTTTTGAGTTGATCAATTTTTGTGGCCCCCAGCAAGCGACCACCTTGGGGGCGATTTAAGTCAAAGGAAACAAACATAGAGTAGTACACAACACATTTGTAGAAGCAGTGTAACATTACATTAGGTCACACTGACTTCATTCTAAGATGCCATCCGCGTTCGCATTGAATGACCACATATCACCCTACTGTAAATGCATTTAAGTTCGCGGGGATTTAATTTCGCGGTAGCAGGAAAAAGGACTTTTCGCGGTGGATTTAATTTCGCAGTAACACCATTGATTGCAGTCTAATACCATTATAGAAAAATATTGTCGGTGGTTTTAAGTTCGCGGTGAAGTGGTCACCGCGAAAACCGCAAACATTAATCCACCGCGAACATTTCTGCATTTACAGTATATCAATCATAATTTCATGCTTACCGGAGGACCTGCTCTCCAGGGTAGGGGTGCACATGATCAGGGCATGGGGCCACTGCGCCCTTGTGCTCCCTCTTTAAACATTGAATGGCAATACAAACATGATTGAAATGGCAGCAATTGTCTCTTACAGTCTTACTGGAGGTGAACAAGACAAAGTAAGCCTTGGAAAAACGGTCTGGATGTTTAATCCTGTGGTTTAACAGCACTTTTTATTTTTGCTGGATTTTTCTTTTTTTCCCCCTATTCTTTAGTTTTGTAGTCTCCAAAGGATGTCATCCATAAATTCAAGTCGGTGTGGCCTTATAATATTAGATAAATAAACTCTGTTCTATCATCGCATGGAAACAGCCAGACTGCAAGAGATCCTACCTGTACCCGCAGAATACAATGTATTATATTCTCTCTCTATATATATACATGACTTACCCGTTTGTCCCAATGCTATATTTCTCCCAGAACCTTGCCAAAAGGCTTGCTGGCTCAGCCTTATTAACATAATTTATGCCCAAATAGAAAATCGATGTACAACACATTACTTGTCCAATTAGCAACGAATATATGTGATTGAACAAGTAAATGTGTCATATTGAGTGCCTTGGGAGACTTTCATTGTATGTTTAGAGTAAACAATAATATATAACTAGTTTGTAATAGTACAAAGACCACATCTATGTGATGCTGTTACTGAAGCTAACAAGTGTAATGCCCCTAATATGCTTGTTCTTGTGATCTTATAATATATCTGATTAGTATCACTTATTTTTGGTACCCAACAAGCACTGTCACCATGTGTCAGCAGCTTAAGGGGTGATGAACAATCAAATGTAAATACAGTAGAAGTCGCTTATTAGGGAAGGCCATTTGCCAGCTAAATTTTCCCGACTAACCGGCGTTCCCGATTAAAAGATGTTGCTCGAAATGACCCGAGTGGGGATGGGGGAGGGGGGCATCGGTGAACGCATCGCACGCATTGACACAAAGAATACAACACAATCATTTCTACCACAAATAATCAAGTCCATAATTTCATTAAACTCCACAAATATACTTATTAGCCACTTTCAGCTTAAAATTTATCTTTTATCGGTAATTGTGATATTGTTATCACATTTTAGTGTCGAAGAACGAATCGCGATGCATCAAAAGATCTGTTACGTTTCGTCTATAGTATCGGCTTGAAGAAAACAAAGAAATTAACACTGCTAAAACACGTTAAGCTACCGAAAAAAACGAGGTACATATGCAAACGTATTCTAAATTTGCCAAATGAACAATTGTTTTGATTCATAGAGGACTGATCAAGGGTACAGTGCACGCGCTTACTACGTAAGATTTGTTGTCGACATGTGATACACAGACGAAAAACATCGCTACGTTGTAGGACGAAAACGCTCTTGGTTTTCAGACAAACTTTATGTACTAGGCGAAAATACTCATGACTAACGCATAAATAAACTGTTAATCTTCATATCTACAAATTTTCCAGTTACGATGTCCACAGATTACACTGAAATTTTGCCACAGTCAACAGCGTCATTTTCAAAACATTTCCATCACGAAAACAAAGATGGCGGACGCGGCGTCATGTGTAGTATCCCATGATTCTCTGCGGCAACCGCCGGGCCGCGCGCTAGCGACGTAAATTGAATAGAAATCGCGGCCTTTTCGGACTCAAAACAGGCAGTTTTGATACTTTTGACGATCTGATATCTTTATACGGGAAAATTTTGGTTCATTCCTGCTGATTCTGGTGATTTGTTTGGCATATTTCGGGGTTAACATGCGTTGTAACTTGAATTTTTTTCCCGATTAGCCGATTTGGGCTTTGCAAATATGGGGTGCTGTAAACAATAGCGCCAATGGGAAATGGTTTTGGATTTCAAAATTCTTTGCAACTAACCGATTTTTGCGACTAAGCGTATTGCAAATAGCTGGCTTCCACTGTATTTGCAAACTAATATAATGTTTTTCTTCACATGATGCAGTCTTGATCTACCACTAACAGATAGTGTAAATGTTTTTGAACAAGTCAAATCGTTTAGATACTTGGGGGTCTTCCTAATTTCCTTCAGAACTATTCTGAGTATGTGACATGCCTTGTCCAATCAAAGGGCTTTCTGACTTGACCTCATTAACATAATTTATGTACAATTGCAAAAGTCATGTAAAGACTTTTTATCACTTAGCTTTACACGAATGTAGGCAGTGAAACAGATAAATTAAAGCAATTTATAGTTTTTTTCTGAGGTTGATGTTTACAAGAATAGATTATTAAGATCAGTTCTACAAAACACTACCGAAGACACCCACAACACAAAAACATTCAGTAGATGGATTTATCTTTTACATTGACAAGAATTGCTTTGTAACGAAATGTAACGAAACAAATTTTTGGTTGCACCCTAAGGCACTGCACAATGTGTCAGCAGCCTAAGGGTGGCAATGATAAACTAAAAGTCAGTAAGACATCTGGAGTACATATACAGTACAGTAGAACACTCTTTCGTTGACTTCAAAAAGGCTTCCAGACTCAACCTCCAAGCATGATTAATGTAAAATTGCAAAAGCCATGACAAAAACAACATTTTATAGTACATCAAACATTTGCCAGGCAAAGACAAAAATGCTCTCTGCTGTCTTTTGTTGATGAGGACATTTCTTGTCCAATCAAAAGGCTTGCTGCCTTAACCTCATTAACATAATATATGCACATCTGCAAAATCTGTTTCAAACCAAGCTAATTGGTTCACTATTAAAGAATATAGGTAGTGAAAATACATTTGGTGTAACAACAGGTGTTTCCCTATCATAATACAAACTTCAAATCAAATGTCAAATTTACAATATAGATTGAAGACTCTTACCAGCCACAAGAATTTGATAAGTAACAAATTGTATTAAGGGATTCGTCACACTTTGAAAGTTGTCTAAGCATATCATTCTATATTCAATTTTTGAGCACCCTTTGGGCACGTATTGCTGCTTTAGTTGTCAGCTGTCCACTGGGTGGTTATAACAAAGAAAAAGGAGTCAAGGTTGTCTTCGAAATGGAAATAAAAAGAAGTTTAGGTTGTCTTGGAGATGGGAATAATTTGTGGACATAGCAATCAGGAAAAGGAAGCCCCTACAGCCTTCATTGGAAAATCCACTTCCATGTGAAAATTTGTGCACAGATAAAGTTATTCTGAACATGTGTCATTATAGGTATGGTCCAGAGGGTTCACATGGGGGTTACTGAATCAGGACCAACCCTGTGCCAAAGGGTATCAGGGTTCAGCGAACTGTAGATCCTTGCCTTTGGATCAAATTTAATGGTCATGGAAGCCAGAGGTTGCCTAACACGAGGTCTGTGCTTGGGCATGCCTGTTAATAACCCACTATATACTAGCCTCCATAGCAGGCTTTCTGGGGCCTTTTTTGGCTCATATAGTCATAATACACATTTGCTGGCCATTTCTATTTGTACTCGGTCGCTGATTGCTGGCATTTTCTGATTGCCGGCCTCCGAAAGCCTGCACCTAAACGGCGCATGAAAGTGATATTTTGGAGGCCGGCAATCAGAAAACGCCAGCAATCAGCGACCGAGTACGAATAGAAATGGCCAGTAAATGTGTATTATGAGCCAAAAAAAGGCACCAGAAAGCCTGCTATGGAGGCTACTATATACGGATATACTGATATACACTGATAGTACTTGTTAACTAGGTTACAGCAAGGAGGAAAACTTTCCCTGTGCACTGCTTAAATACTTAGCTCTCCTCATTAACATAATTTATGCACTTCTGCAAACTTTGCTTTGTATTCATTTATGCAAAAGTAAAGCATCTTCAAATCTTGTGCCAATGCTACAAAACTGGAGGCATTACTAACTGTTCTTGCTTGTAGTTACTTAAACAGTGATGAAACAAATATAGACAATGTTCCAAAACAATTGAACCACAAACATTGTGTGTCAAGTTCTCTTTATACATATTACACATTGTAATGCCCATAGGACGGCCGCTTCTTGTGGTCTTGTCGGAAAGATTGATTTTTTGGACACCCCAAGCTCGCTAGGAGATTATAAGGTGTGTGTTATAAGCTCCTGTACAAAGCAGCTCTGGGGTAATGAGAAATGAAAGAAAATGTAGTAATTAGAAGTTAACCTCAATTAGAAGTTAGTTGGCTTTATTTAATTTAGTACATATGCTCTGTGTTTCCTATTATAAAATTGCATTTTTCGGACACCTAGACAAATCTTACGACTTACCCTGGGTGAAAAATCAATCCAAGAGCAGTTGCTAAATAGTACAAGTGGCAAGACGCTTGGGTTGACAAATTGAATTTAACATTTTTTTCTGCTTTTTTCTTCTTTTGATTTTAATTTTACATGAATAAAATTACAATCAAGACAGTGTTGACAAACAAAATATGAAATTTTCGTCCCTCGGATAGGACGTTAAATGGAGGTCCCGTGTCTGGGGAGAGCCATACCCCGGGCACGTTAAAGAACCCGCCACATGTGCGATGGTGCGGTGTGAGTGGTACAAAACCTACAGTACCTTGGCCGCACCTGGGGCAATTACTGTCGTATTGAGGTCACCTGAGTGGCGCCGAATGGCAGCTCGCTCCAGACCCTTGCGATTTAGCCCCACCTATTGTAAACTCCTCGCAATTCAGCCCCTGGCTGCAAAGAGTGAGTAGTCGGCCCACCCCAATAACAATACCCAAATTCTTGTTGCCCTACCTTATATTGAATAATTTGTAACATATTTGTGTTGTCAGTAATGTTAACCCACCTGTATACTTATAGGACTTCAATGGTGTATAATAACCATACATATTGTACAGACTAGGGCTGGGTACCGGTGTGACAGCGATCTCGCCCCCCCAGCGATCTCGCCCCCCCCGGGGGGGAGATCACTAGCGTTTTCGCCGCCCTTTAGCGTTTTTGCCCCCCCCCCCCCGAACATTACTAGTATTCCTCGGAGGGGTCTTAAGAGCAGCTGGTTACTACATATTAGGTGCGCTACCTGGTACTATACTGCACCTGGGAGTAACATAGTTGGTGTGTTACCTGGTACCTATATGGCACCTTATTACCGTAAGATGTCATACCTTGTTCGGTGCAAACACTACATTGAAAGGACATTTTTTGCAGCTGACATGGCAGAGGTGGCATAGAAAACAATGCTATTGTGAACGTATGAATCAACACCGTCTATGGCACGGAATACGTCAGCTATATCTTTTCAATTTGTCACAGTATTTTCTTTCTTGTGCAGAAAACATTTCCAAAGCACTAAGAAAAACACAATTGAATAATAGTTTCTCATTATAAACACTATCTACGCACAAGTTCATATACCTGTTGCTAAATGCTACAAAAAACTGGTAAAGTACCAGTCTTAAGAAACACGGGTAAAACACCAGTTCCAAAATACTAGAAAAACAGTCATATTGGAGGTGAAGATATCCATAGGGTAGGTGCATATAACGTACCAGTTTCTAAATACTAGAAAAACAGTCATATTGGAGGTGAAGATATCCATAGGGTAGGTGCATATAACGTACCAGTTTCTAAATACTAGAAAAACAGTCATATTGGAGGTGAAGATATCCATAGGGTAGGTGCATATAACGTACCAGTTTCTAAATACTAGAAAAACAGTCATATTGAAGGCGAAGATACCCCTTGGCCAGGTGCATACACCAAAATGTGCATTATTCTAATGAATACCTTATTTGCATAATCAATAAAGACATGACATAGTTCTTTTGTGGTCAATTCATAATAGAGGCTTCATATTGGAGATATATAGGTTGCTTGAGGACAGGTGAATACAATGAAATATATCTCATGTCGAGACTCAGGTACATGCAATAAAGGGAATACAAGGGACCCAACCCTCCTTGTCTTATTGCCATGTACTTACGTTAATATTAATACTATGGATGGAGTTATGTATCAAACTCGTGTACTTATATCATTCTGAAACTGCATTGTGTGATTTATACCAATCAACTTCTAAAATATCATGTAAACCCGTTTTTTTTTGGGGGGGGGGCAAAATCGCTAAAGGGGGGCGAGGTAGGGGGGCGAGATCACTAACCGGGGAGGGCGAGATCGCTAGTGATTTCGCCCCGGGGGGGCGAGATCGCTAGTGATTTCGCCCCCGGGGGGGCGAGATCACGGGGGGGCGAGAACGCTGTCACACCGGTACAGAAAATTCAGGTCCAGGTCCGGTTCAGGTCCAAAGGATCAGGTCCAGGTCCGGACCTGAACCTGGACCTGATTCAGTATGACTCATACCAATGGTTCATTTCACTACAAAGAAATCTGTTTGGTGGAGTATTAGACTTACACTGGCGTTTTAAAACCCTACAACGCTAACTGCACCTGTACCATTGACTGTAAAACTTGGTAGAAATTATTATAAACTCTACTCTGCTTCACTCTTGTCATTTTCTTCCACCTGCAAGCGCCAAACGTGTGAATGCTTGATAAAATAATCTGTTAATTTTCTAATCGGTCCAACATCCGGTCCATCTAATTTTTTCAGACCCGTTTTTTTCTGGACCGGTCCAATAAGAAAAACCGGTTTTGTACCGGTACGCTGTACTGATACCCAGCCCTAGTACAGACACATACCTCATTAACATAATACATGTAAACATTCCCCAAACAGCTAAATATAGCTGACAACACTGCAAAATCTGTAAACCTCATCTTATGTTAATAAACAGTGTTCCAAGATGACTGTAAGCATGAAAATTGATACCTTTACATCACCCCACGTGATTAGGCTTGGGTCTTCGGGTATACAAAACTGTACAGTATATATGACCAGATTTTTATGTGGTTGGATTTAACCCTTATAACTGTATATCCAACACAAAATATTGGGCTTACCCAATTAGTTTTTGGGCACCCAGGCAAACAACTTGGGTGTAAAAGTAATGAAAAATCAGATCCACAGTTTTCTAATATCATTCTGTCATATTGGTGAACATGGCACTCTTTTTCTAGCTTTTACACATTTAATTAATGTTTTTACACATCTTGATTCAAATTTTCAGGTCTATGATTTTAGAATGTCAAAAACAATTGGCTGGTAAAACATCATGAAACCAAAGCCGGAGGACCAGCTTGAGTGCACTCACTTATTTTATGGAGTGAATATAGTCATCTTCTGAAGAAAATTTTCTTCCCTGCCCTCTGCTTGCATGATGCCTTTACACCTCTTTATCCATAGTGCTTTGCAACCAAAGGTCGGACACATGTAGAGGCACAAACAAAGAATAAATTGACGAAAAGAAAGATACACCACTGGCTGAATGAAGTGACAGTCAAAGCTACCAGAAACCACTCCCTACTGTACCAAAACTATGTACATTTTGTAGGAACAGGCTACTAGTATTTATACCTCATTAACATAATTTATGCCACATTGGAAACATTCCAAATTTTGCCATTTTAAAAGATGCAATTCTGACAAACAAACTCATATTACACTAGACTAATTTTTACAAATAATATGTAACAAAAAAGTTACATTTAGTACTTGAGTTGTCTACCAAAGTGTCTGGGTTGATTCTGCAAAACCACACATAAAGAATTCACGAAGTAAATAATGTCCACTCATTGCCAGAGTATTATGACTCGATTGCAGTGTATTAGACTCGGTTGCGATGTAACGATCGTAATTTAATAATTTTTGCACCCCACTTCTTTGCTGTGACGCGCATTGTCATAGTGGAGAGTGGGTGATAAACAACTAAAGGGAATACAAGAGGGTACACATGGGGGGATCCTGGCAGCAGACGGAAGATATGAGAATCAAGGCATGGAAGGCTTGGCATTGGCACCGCTGAGGGTAGAAAAGAGCTAAAGAATATATAAGAGGCTCTGTATGGGGGATTCTGGGGGAGGGTCAACAAATAGCTTGACTTATTTGTGAAAAAAGGTTTTGGAAATGAGTTTTTTTGACTTTTGGCCACTACTCCCTTAGTCTGCGAAGGAGGCTATGCCATTGAAGTCAAGTGAAGCAAAAAAGGGAACTGAAAACCCAACATGAAATCACCTGTTGATAGAAACTCCTTGCTTCTACTGTGTCATGCCTTGTACAAGGGCAGAAGCAAGCTATTTATACCTCATTAACATAATTTATGCCACGTTGGAAGCCTTCCAAATTTTGGCAATTCAAAATAATGTAATTGTATCAAACATGCTGATATCACAGTAGTTTTTTAAACTGATAATATGCAACAAGAAAGCTAACATTAGCTACTTGAGTTGTGATCCAGAGAGTTTAGGCTGAATCTATACAACCACATTCATTGTTTTCAGAGAACAAGACCTGATCTTGTACTATACTAAATTGCGGCGTCCATAAACGGCAAAAATGTCGCAATTTTAATCTGCAATTTTTGTATCCCACATCTTCACTCTGACGCGCATTGTCACTGTGGAGAGTGGGTGGTGAACTATAAAGAAGAAATAAGAGGCTCTGTATGGGGGGATCCTGGCATTGTCACTGTGGAGAGTGGGTGGTGAACTATAAAGAAGAAATAAGAGGCTCTGTATGGGGGGATCCTGGCATTGTCACTGTGGAGAGTGGGTGGTGAACTATAAGGAAGAAACAAGAGGCTCTGTATGAGGGGATCCTGGCACTTTCATTGACAAGAGTGGGTGGTGAACTACTAAACAAGAGGGTCTGTATGGGGGATCCTTGCATTGTCACTGTGGAGAGTGGGTGGTGAACTATAAAGAAGGAATAAGAGGCTCTGTATGGGGGGATCCTGGCATTTTCATTGAGGAGAGTGGGTGGTTAACAACTAATGAAGTAATGAGAGGCTGTGTATGGGGGGATCCTGGCATTGTCAGTATGGTACTCAAACTACAACCTTACTAGCACAGGCAAAGTTTGATAGTCTAGCTCATTAACATAATATATGTAACCAGGAACAAATACAAAATGTAGAGTTAAAAACTTACCCTAAAGTTAAGAATGTACAGTTAATTAGAGGGCTTTGACGAGTATAAAAGTAGACAAAAGAAATTCTACAGTTTTTAATCTGTTTAAGATCCTCTCTGACATGAACAATGATTTACACCCACAATCATTGTATGGAAAACAGAATGATAAGAAGTGTTTGTCTCCCCATAAATATCACCCGACGCGTCCAAGCCCGTCTAATAATTTTCAATTTTTGAATCTCACATCTGCTCGACGCGCTTTAGTCAGCAGAGGTGGGAGAAATAGACAAAAGCAAAGTTAGTAATTATCAATTTATCACATCTGTCCGCTATTCCCCATAATTATATGACACCAAACATTTCTCATAAATGAAGAGAATTTTCTTTGATTTGTTGTCTTTCAATTAATACTTTATACTTTAACTTCTTGAATCATATCAATTATCGAAATCAAAGGTCACACAAGTCCAATGTTGGTCATTGAACAATTAATTATTCAGTGATCACTGTTCAGTTTTTGTATTGGTTGTCAGCATATCCTCATTAACATAATTTATGCACTCTGCTCCAATATGATAGAAGAAAGCAGGTAACTATTGGCAACTGTGATGATTTTTCCCTGAATGTACCTACAAGATATTTAAGTTTTTTTCCCAACCAAGAGTATATGGTTATGTTGTAGGTTACACTTTTTTTACTACTGTGTATGTGGTGAGAAAAACCACAGCAGAAAGAGTATGTCAATAGGATATGATTACAAATGTACTGTGAATCTTTGTAATTCTTCCTATTGAAAACAATGAATTTTTGCCCACCCTGCACTGGCACAAGTGTCAGCAGCAACACATGGGTGCACATGAAAAATACATAATAATTTACAAATACACAGATGTTACATGATGAAGATTAGACATCCAGGTAATAAGATATGCCAAAAAGCAGTAACTCAAGCAACCGGATATGATTTCAGTGATATGATTTTGGTATTTTTTTTTTATATGATTTTGTTGATATGATTTTTCTTGTGTGATCTGATATCTTCTGATTGATACTTGAACTTCTTGAATAAAAAAACAAAACAAAAAAACTTCTTAAATCATACCAATTATGAAATCAAAGATCACACAAGTCCAGTGTTGGTCATTGAACAATTAATTACTCAGCAATCACAGTTCAGTGTTTGTATGGAATTCCAGCATATCCTCATTAACATAATTTATGCACTACAATATGATAGAACAAAAGCAGGTAACTATTGGCAACTGTGATAATTTTTTTCCTGTATGTTCCCACTTAATATTTAATTTTTTCCCAATCTAGAGTATACTGTCATGTTGTAGGTTATACTGGTATTACTACTGACCAGCCTGACTGGCGGGCAAAACCACTGCAGAAAGAGTCCATCAATATAACATGAGATTAGAAATGTACTTAGGGTCTTTCAGAGCTATACGCAAATATTCAATTTTTGATCACCCTGCACTGCCACAAGTGTCAGCAGCAACAAATGGGTGTACATGGAAAATAAGTAAATCAGGCCTAGGAAAAAAAATGTTGTGTTTCCTGTTTCAGTCAAAAATTAGGGTCGGTAGGTAGGGGATATCTTGTTTTTTTTTGTAATTTTTTTAGCCAAAAATCTACTGATACATATTACAATACAGTTGAACAAAGGAAACTGAAATGTATGAGGACACTTGTCTTTCAATGTCAAACTTTGATTTTGTGCACAATAGATACATTAATCTTTCATTAGATAGGACAAGCAGACTGTTTTTACTTCAATAGGAAGCAGGCTGAATAAAAATTCTAACTGGAAGCTATGTGACTCCACTGCCCACCCAAAAAAAAGTCTAGGGTCGGCAGGTTTTTCTAGGGAAGGTAGGGAAACAGGAAACACAACTTTTTTTTTCCTAGGCCTCACATATACATTTGTCTGCTACACTGTCTGCATTGTGAACAGACATGAACTTAATCTATACAAGGGAAAGTAATGTTGCTAGTTTGAGGCCTTTGGAAAGAGTGACTTGGCTAGAAAGTCTTGACTTTGCTAGACTAGAGGAAGAAAATAAGAAAATCTTGCTTGTTCAGGCCTTTGTACAAGCTTATATTGTCAAAAGGCTGGAAAATCTTTAACCACTACAGATGTACAACATGTAGAGAACACAATAGTGACAATACTCTACTTTCATGTCCCACTACATATAAGGCTTACTGGTGACTCTATACATAGACCTTATTAACATAATTTATGTCACACTTCAATAGATGGCTAAATCTTGATATAAAAGCGCTAGATTTGACCTATATATGCATCACGTATTAATACTTCTTTAACAAGACCACGAAGGAAAACCCTCTTACCCACAATCCATCCTAAAAGGATGTTATCTTTTCATATCTATACCAGCACCAGACACAGAAAGCACAGTGAGTAATTACATATATCAATAACAGCCCAACTTGGATTCACTTTAATGATAGACCTTTATTGTACAAAATATTTTTGGACACCTACCTTGGTTGCCTTGGTAGGTGTAAAAATAACGAAAAACATTGACAAATATTACACCTAATACCACATAGCTGAAAGGTGGTTGCAGTTTGGTTAATGTTATGTATCATGTGACATTAGTGTGGTAGACTGGTATCACTTACCAAGTTGGAAACTACACTCATGACTTCCATATTGGTGCCACTCTTACAGATATCCTGCAAAATCCACTACTAGTGTGAATTGTAGACATAATTATCAGGTTACAACACAACCTATTTACCCATTGTGGTCTATCTGACCATCCCTGAAGAAGAAGAAAATTCTTGTTTTTTTCTAAAATCAGGCAAAAATTAATGGGTGTACTTGCTGTGGCCTAAACTGCAAATACATAGATCGTCATACTTGATGCCTAGCTGTCTGCATTTTGCAGTTGTGAACCTCATTAACATAATTTATGTAAGGAGGTTAAAAACTCAGATATCACTACTGTTTGTTGTTGTCTTTACTTTATTTTGTAACTAAATGTTTGTGCTACAACTTAGTATCCGAGATAGTTACTAAGTAACACTTTCATTAATACTGTAAAGATGATAAATTAACGATTTAATAAAGAAACCCACAAACTTGAACCGCTTATAGTAAAAACCATGCCCCCCACCCAAACATTATCAACATTCACTGATGAATAAATGAATAATTTTTTAACATGCCCACAACAGGCACTGGCACAAGATGTCAGCAGCCTACAGTGGGTTATTAAAGATTGAAAGGAAATCTGGAAAAGAGCCAAAACTCATGTATTGAACATAATTCATTGGAAATTGGAAAAGGCGGGATTTCTTGTCTTACATTTTTCTGTTCTACACGATTTATCTCCCCGTCATGTTACCTGATATTAGGCACTGTGAAAGAATTGTAACATTATACTGACAAATAAGCAACTCTATCTCCATTACATCATCATGCTAGGGTTCAGTAGCACCTCATTAACATAATTTATGCCTTTTCTGACATGATAGTTAAAAGTAAGCAGCTCTAGGCAAATGATGGCTTTTCCAGTGTTCGATATTACATGTTTTATACCATAGGATACACATTAAAACTATTATCTACATTTGTAAGCTGTAGATGTTTAAATACTGACCATGTGACAGACAAGACCAGGGTATAAAGTCTTTCTATGTCATTCATTACAATATCCTTTATAATGAAAATTAAACCAGAACAAACAAAACTTAAGAATTTTTGCACACCTATGCACGCACTGGCCAAGTGTCAGCAGCAGGACATGGGTGTACGTACGAAACAACAATCATTTCCTGTCAGCTTAGGCCACGCCACTTTTAGTTGTTGTTTCCTCGGATTTCCCAACCCTATTTTTTCCCGATTTGAAAACAAATAAATTTCAAATTGATGGCCACACCTCGTGTTGATAAAGTTTGAAGACTTTGACTATGGATTTGATTTTGAAAATGGACTATCATGAATATGTGCAAAGAAATTAGCAGATATGTAAAAAAGAGGAACCGAATTTTACCCAACTTTACCTGTACAACTTAGACAAAGTAAGAGACACGAACAAACAATAAATAGTTATTCAGGCTTCAGATATCTTTTGCAGAGATGGGACTGACTTTAATGCCAATTCAAATATATTCTTTTTTTTTCAGTACTTGATTTTATTTCTTTATTTATTCTTAAATCTTTGTGGTAGGAATAACATGCCTTTACTAGTTTTAGTAAAAGAATACTGTAAATGCATTTAAGTTCGCGGGGATTTAATTTCGCGGGAGCGGAAAAAGGGACTTTTCGTGGTGGATTTAAGTTCGCGGTAACACCATAGACTGCAGTCTAATACCATTACAGAAAAAAATGTTCGCGGTGGTTTTCAATTCGCGGTGAAGTGGTCACCGCGAAAACCGCGAACATTAATCCACCGCGAACATTTCTGCATTTACAGTAAATCAAAACATTTCAGACTTGGGTGTAGGTCTACTCAGGTATACAGTAATAGGATGAATGATATCCGGTAGTTTGTACCAAAATGAATTTCACAGTATTGTAACCAGTACTCAGTACCCTGTACCAGTACACATCCCTAGTAGATAATATTAGTAAGACATAGCCTACTGTAACTTATATCACTTAGACATCTTTCTTTGTTGCAAATAGGATTATGTTACTTCATGGTATTTGCTCCAATGGCAGAATTTACATATATGGATTACAATTCTACTGAGCTCATTAACATAATTTATGTCAAAAAACTAAAACTGGACATTGCAAGTTATACTGTTTAACCTAATGCCAGGATTTAGTAGTTTTCAGCATTGATAAATAAACAAATATATATATAAACATAAAAGAATGTAAAAAGGCATTAGGAAATAAAAAGGATTTAGCCATACTAGATAATCATATCTTAAAAACCACAAATAGTTACTGCGTCTTTATATATATGTGATAAGAGGCTTCCTGAACCAAGCGCAACTTTGTTTGAACTAACATTTAACAGTGAAACGAAATACGATTAACCCACCAATAAAGCACTGGCACAAGTGTCAGCAGCCAACGGTGGGAGTAAAGAAAGAAGAAAGAAGGGTTTTGAAAATAGGTAGTCATTATAATTATATTGGTCAAATGTACAAAGTTAACTCAAGATGTCATAGATAATGTAATCTTACCTTTCATCTTATCTTTGTGGCAGGAATAACATGCTTTTAGTAAAAGAATAAGTCAAAATAGTTTCATACTTGGGTGTGAATTTACTCGGGTATACAGAAATAGCTGCATTGATATTCAGTACTTTGGACCTGTACCTGAATGATTTTGACGGTATTGTAACCAGTACCCAGTACCAGTATACATCCCTAGTATATTTCACCATATATGTATTGATATTAGTAACACATAGCCTTTCTTTGTTGTTATTAAATAGTAAATAGGAAAAGTAAACAGGACTAGATGACTTCGTGGTATTTGTTACTACTTGATGGCAGAAATTGTGCCTGCTCTAGCCTTGTGAGCTCATTAACATAATTTATGCCTACATACTAAAATTGGACATAGCAGGTTACATT
Source organism: Branchiostoma floridae (assembly GCF_000003815.2). Taxonomy (NCBI): domain Eukaryota; kingdom Metazoa; phylum Chordata; class Leptocardii; order Amphioxiformes; family Branchiostomatidae; genus Branchiostoma; species Branchiostoma floridae. The sequence goes on from NW_023365773.1 coordinate 268,822, forward strand.
AATGCCAGGATTTAGTATTTGTCAAACCGATAAATAAACTAGCATACACAGAAACATAAAATAATGTAAAAAGGCAGTAATAAATAAAAATGATTTAACTATACTAGATAATCATATCTAAAAAACCACAAAAAGTTACAACAGCTTTCTTTCTATAGACAAAGAGCCTACTTTAAACTAGCAGATAATATAAGATAAATCACAATTTTTGTATCCCACCAATAAAGCACTGGCACAAGTGTCAGCAGCCAAAGGTGGGAGTAAAAAAGAAGGAAGAAGGGTTTGGAAAATGGGTAGCCATTATAATACTATTGGTCAAATGACTCATCCTACAATGTACAAAGTTAACTCAAGATGTCATAAATAATGTAACTTTTCATCTTATTGTTGTGGTAGGAATAACATGCTTTTAGTAAAAGAATAAGTCAAAATAGTTTCATACTTGGGTGTAAGTCTACTCGGGTATACAGTAATTGTACATTGGTATCCAGAAGTTTGGACCTGTACCTAAATGATCTGACGGAATTAAAAACCAGCTGAATACCCTGTACCAGTATACATCCCTAGTATATTTAACCATATTATGTATAGTTATTAGTAACACATAGCCTTGCCTACTCCAACTTTCTTTGTTGTTATCAAATAGTGAAAAGTAAGTAGGACTAGATGACTTCGTGGTATTTGTTACTACTTGATGGCAGAAATTGTGCCTGCTCTTGCTTTGTGAGCTCATTAACATAATTTATGCCTACATACTAAAATTGGACATAGCAAGTTACATTAATGCCAGGATTTAGTATTTGTCAAACCAATAAATAAACTAGCATACACAGAAACATAAAAGAATGTTAAAGGCAGCAATAAATAAAAATGATTTAACTATACTAGATAATCATATCTTACAAACCACAAAAAGTTACAACAGCTTTCTTTCTATACACAAAGAGCCTACTTTAAACTAGCAGATAATATAAGATAAATCACAATTTTTGTATCCCACTCATGGCACTGGCCAAGTGTCAGCAGCCCAAGGTGGGAGTAAAAAAGAAGAAAGAAGGGTTTGGAAAATGGTGGCCATTATAATATTATTGGTCAAATGATGGTCCTACCATGTACAAAGTCAACTCAAGACCCGTTTTTAAAGGGGGTATAACAAAATCAAAAAAGAAAGAAAACTAGACAAGAGGGACAAGACGTTTTTTCACTGTTTTCAATTTTTTTTTTTTTTTTACATCATTTCAAAGAACATACAAGAGAAGAAGGAAAGAAAAAGGGATGTGTCAAGCTACCCACAACAGGTTACTTGTCCACCGAGCTCCCACCAACCCACTCCTGCCAACTTGACACATCCAAATAAAAAAGACATACAAAACGTACAAGACAGACAGTTCATACAAGTAGACTCAATACGACAACAGGGAAGCAGGGAATTAAAAGCCTGTACCTAAATGATTTTGATGGTATTGTAACCTGCTGAGTACCCAGTACCAGTATACTGTAAATGCAGAAATGTTTGTGGTGGATTAATGTTCACGGTTTTTGCGGTGACCACTTCACCGCGACCGCGAACTTAAAACCACCGCGAACATTCTTCTATTATGGTATTAGACTGCAGTCTATGGTGTTACCGCGAACTTAAAACCACCGCAAAAAGTCCTTTTTCCTGCTACCGTGAAATTAAATCCCCGCGAACTTAAATGCATTTACAGTACATCATCAATATACATCCCTAGTATATTTCACCATGTATGTATTGTATAGTAACACATAGCCTACTCTAACTTTCTTTGTTGTTATCAAATAGTGAAAAGTAAGTAGGAATAGATGACTTTGTGGTACATGTATTTGTTAGTTGATGGTAGAATTTGTGCCTGCTCTAGCCTTGTGAGCTCATTAACATAATTTATGCCCACACACTAAAATTGGACATAGCAGGTTACATTAATGCCAGGATTTAGTATTTGTCAAACCGATAAATAAACTAGCATACACAGAAACATAAAAGAATGTAAAAAGGCAGTAAGAAATAAAAACGATTTAACTATACTAGATAATCATATCTTAAAAACCACAAAAAGTTACAACAGCTTTCTTTCTATAGACAAAGAGCCTACTTTAAACTAGCAGATAATATAAGATAAATCACAATTTTTGTATCCCACTCATGGCACTGGCCAAGTGTCAGCAGCCCAAGGTGGGAGTAAAAAAGAAGAAAGAAGTGTCTGGAAAATGGGTGGCCGTTATGATATTATTGGTCAAATGATGGTCCTACCATGTACAAAGTTAACTCAAGACCTGTAACTAAATGATTTTGATGGTATTGTAATCTGCTGAGTACCCAGTATACCAGTAAATGCAGAAATGTTTGTGGTGGATTAATGTTTGCGGATTTCGCGGTAACCACTTCACCGCGACCACGAACTTAAAACCACCGCGCACATTCTTCTATTATGGTATTAGACTGCAGTCTATGGTGTTACTGCGAACTTAAAACCACCGCAAAAAGTCCTTTTTCCTGCTACCGTGAAATTAAATCCCCGTGAACTTAAATGCATTTACAGTACATCATCAATATACATCCCTAGTATATTTCACCATGTATGTATTGTATAGTAACACATAGCCTACTCTAACTTTCTTTGTTGTTATTAAATAGTAAATAGGAAAAGTAAACAGGACTAGATGACTTCGTGGTATTTGTTACTACTTGATGGCAGAAATTGTGCCTGCTCTAGCCTTATGAGCTCATTAACATAATTTATGCCTACATACTAAAATTGGACATAGCAAGTTACATTAATGCCAGGATTTAGTATTTGTCAAACCGATAAATAAACTAGCATACACAGAAACATAAAAGAATGTAAAAAGGCAGTAATAAATAAAAATGATTTAACTATACTAGATAATCATATCTTAAAAACCACAAAAAGTTACAACAGCTTTCTTTCTATAGACAAAGAGCCTACTTTAAACTAGCAGATAATATAAGATAAATCACAATTTTTGTATCCCACTCATGGCACTGGCCAAGTGTCAGCAGCCCAAGGTGGGAGTAAAAAAGGAAGACAGAAGGATTTGGAAAATGGTGGCCATGCTGTCATACGAGGGGCGTGCAATAAGTAATGGTCCTGACCCACTTCCAGTTGTCTGATCTAAATGAAATTTTGTATGTGTAATAATTCATATCTCTATGGGTTATGTTGCAAAAGACAGCTCTGAACTAATTGTGGTTTCTGATTTAGGCCACACCAATTTAATTTCTTGGTTCACGGATTTTTTCATAAAAAATATGGAGCGAGAGGGCGAAATAAAAATAAAAATAAAAATTGTAAAATGGTTGGTGTAAAGGTAACGGCTAATCCAAAACATAAAGAAAAAAAGGTTTTCAGCTTGAATAAAGTACAAAAACACTATTTTTGTACAGTAACAGCACCTGTACCCACACTTTAAGGAGCTTATAATATAAAGGCCAATTTGCTACACCAGAAAGTTGGTGAATGGTTTCATTAATGGTAAAAATTTGCTGAGTAGTAATTTTTATTTTTATTTTTTTTCTCCAAAAAATTGGAGCGAGCGAATCCGTGAACCAAGAAATTAAATCGGTGTGGCCTTACTGGTGTTTGAACTTAGTCAGGTGCGAAATGGACCAGGTGTGAAATGGAACCAGTTGAGTGTCGCGCAGTGATCCGGTTTTTGTATTTGAAAGGACGCACACCAAAGAAGACTTTTGATGAAATAAATGAAACTTATGGTGATGATGCCCCATCATATGACCTTGTAAAACGCTGGCATCCTGAATTCAAACGTGGCTGGAAGTCTGTGGAAACAGCTCCCAGACCTGGTCGTCCCTCTTGTGCCATTGATGAGGCATCAGTTGGAGGACCAACCTGGGGTGTCCTACAAAATCGGTGTCCAGAGCTGCATCAAACGATGGGAGAAATGCATAACTCTGGGTGATTCCTATGAAGAGAAAGACTAATAACTGTGCCAAGTTTCATTAATCTCCTGCTATGGGAAATGGGTCAGGACCATTACTAATTGCACGCCCCTCGTATGGTCAAGGGACATTACGTTGGTCAAATAACCCATCCTACCTTGTACCAAGTTAACTTTTGACAAGATGTCATTTGTTTATTCTTTATTTCCTATTTTCTATCCTTGTGGTAGTTTCATACTTGGATGTAAGTCTACACAGGTATACAGTAATAGGTGCATTGATATTCAGAAGTTTGGACCTGTACCTAAATGATCTGATGGTATTGTTACCTCCTGAGTACCCAGTACCAGTATTCATCCCTACTAGTATATTTCCCCATATGTGTATTGATATTAGTAACACATAGACTACTCTAACTTTCTTTGACGTTATTGAATAGTGAAAAGTAAACCAGACTAGATAACTTCATGGAATTTGGGCCTGCTCTATATAACTCAAGTGCCACATGCCTTGGGAGCTCATTAACATAATTTATGCCTACACACTAAAATCGGACATAGCAGGTTACAATAATGGCATGATTTAGTATTTGTCAAACCGATAAATAAACTAGCATACACAGAAACATAAAAGAATGTAAAAAGGCAGTAATAAATAAAAATGATTTAACTATACTAGATAATCATATCTTAAAAACCACAAAAAGTTACAACAGCTTTCTTTCTATACACAAAGAGCCTACTTAAACTATCAGACAAAATACGATTAATAACAATTTTTGTATCCTACTCATGGCACTGGCCAAGTGTCAGCAGCCCAAGGTGGGAGTAAAAAAAGAAGAAAGAAGGGTCTGGAAAATGGGTGGCCATTATAATATTATTGGTCAAATGATGGTCCTACCATGTACAAAGTCAACTCAAGACCTGTACCTAAATGATTTTGATGGTATTGTAACCTGCTGAGTACCCAGTACCAGTATACTGTAAATGCAGAAATGTTTGTGGTGGATTAATGTTTGCGGTTTTTGCGGTGACCACTTCACCGCGACTGCGAACTTAAAACCACCGCGACCATTCTTCTATTATGGTATTAGACTGCAGTCTATGGTGTTACCGCGAACTTAAAACCACCGCAAAAAGTCCTTTTTCCTGCTACCGTGAAATTAAATCCCCGCGAACTTAAAATGCATTTAATATACATCCCTAGTATATTTCACCATGTATGTATTGTATAGTAACACATAGCCTACTCTAACTTTCTTTGTTGTTATCAAATAGTGAAAAGTAAGTAGGACTAGATGACTTTGTGGTATTTGTTAGTTGATGGCAGAATTTGTGCCTGCTCTAGCCTTGTGAGCTCATTAACATAATTTATGCCTACATACTAAAATTGGACATAGCAAGTTACATTAATGCCAGGATTTAGTATTTGTCAAACCGATAAATAAACTAGCATACACAGAAACATAAAAGCATGTAAAAAGGCAGTAATAAATAAAAATGATTTAACTATACTAGATAATCATATCTTCAAAACCACAAAAAGTTACAACAGCTTTCTTTCTATAGACAAAGAGCCTACTTGACCTATCAGACAAAATACGATTAATAACAATTTTTGTATCCCACTCATGGCACTGGCCAAGTGTCAGCAGACACTGTTGCCAAAGAAGGGAGACGAATTGGACCCCAAGAACAGGAGACCAATCTCCCTCCTAAACACCGACTACAAAATTTTGACTAAAGTTCTTAATAACCGCCTTCAGTCTGTAATAGCGTCGGTGTTGCACCCGGACCAAACCTGTGGTGTACCAGGAAGGTCGATCCAGTGCAACCTCCGACTCACACGAGACATAGTTGTTTACGCAAATAACAATAACATCGAATGTGCTATTGTCTCCCTTGATCAAGCAAAAGCCTTTGACCGTGTCAACATCTCCTTTCTACAACAGACTCTCGCACGAATGGGATTTGGACCTTCCTTTCGGAAGTGGGTTTCAATACTTTACAACGACATCTCCAGTTCCGTTTTGGTGAATGGCTCCCTGTCGTCTCCCTTCGCCCTAACAAGGGGAGTGCGGCAGGGATGCCCACTTTCGCCACTGTTGTATGCAATCTCTCTTGAGCCGTTTGCGGCGACAGTCCGCAAAGACTCTGAGGTGCATGGAGTAAAACTCCCAGGCGGCTACGAAGCCAAAATGTCTCTGTATGCAGATGATAACTCTGTCTTCCTGACATCAGACGACTCTATCGTCAGGCTGTTTGACCTTGTCGGGCTGTACAACAGAGGCTCAGGCTCAATGTTGAACCTAGACAAATGTGAGGGGTTATGGCTGGGGAAATGGAGAAATAGACCAGACACCCCTGTACAAATAAAATGGACATCTGGGTCCATCCGTCTGCTTGGTGGGGTCTTTGGCAACATTGACATGCCCCTAACCAACTGGAAGGAAGGTAAACGCAAATTTGTTGAAACCTTACAAGGATGGGGAGCCAGATCCCTCTCCTTTACAGGCAAAGTGACAGTGGCAAACTCTCTAGCCACCGCCAAACTGTGGTACCTGGCGTCGGTGTTCACCCCTCCTGATTCGGTCATGAAGGAAATCAATACCGCACTGTTCGCCTTTTTCTGGGACAAAAAGCGTGAGATGATCAGCCGAAATACCATCTACCTTCCTCCTGAGAAGGGCGGCTGGGGCCTAATCGACATAGCAAAGAAGGCAAAATGTCTGTACAGTCGGCCTTTCTCGGACATCATGTCCCAGGAAGACTTACCTTGGGTGCAGCTCGCCAGGTACTGGCTCGGTATTTTCATTAGACGTTTCGACCCGTCAACATGGTCCAATAACATGCCCCACTCCCCGAATGCCCCTCCCCACTACAAAGCTCACAAGCTACTACAGTCCCTGGTATCTGAACTCGTAGAGGCATCCCCCTCTAAAAAGTGGGACCCCGGGTGCACTACGCGGTCTCTATACGACAGCCTTCTAAAGAAGGATGCTCACATTCCAAGCGTCTGTCTTAACAAGCGTTCTGTTCCCTGGCCATTAACCTTCCAATCTGTTCAACACCCACTCCTGGAGAACAGACTGAAGGATACTGCATGGCTGGTTGCACACCACGCCCTCAAAACGAATGCCCTGCTCTGTTCGAACTGGGGTTACATTCGCTCGGGAACTTGTCCAAGGCAGAATTGTAAAGGCCACGAAACTGTAGAGCACGCCATGTGGTACTGCAGCGAAGTGCTGCTAACATGGACTTGGGTGGAGGGTTTTCTCAGGAGGTGGGTCATGTCAGACTTCCGAATAAATAAACAGATGGTTATCTATGGCATCCTGCCACCCTCATGGAAAAAATGCAAGATAGATGCTATCACCTACACCCTGGCCGTCGCGAGGAAACGCATATGGTCCTCACCTTGTGAAGCACTCTTTGACAAGACCTTTTCGACTCATGTCGAGATGGTCCCATACATCAAGGAGTGCCTCCGCTCAAGAATAAAGCTTGACTTTGTACGTCTGAACGAAACAACGTTTATGTCTCTGTGGTGCTCAGTGCAGTGGGCGAGGGTCGACGGGGGAAAACTGCGACTACGCTTTTAATCCCCTGCTTCCCCCCTGTAGTCGTATCAGTCTGGTATGAACTGTCTGTCTTGTACGTTTCGTATGTCTTTTTTATTTGGATGTGTCAAGTTGGCAGGAGTGGGTTGGTGGGAGCTCGGCGGACAAGTAACCTGTTGTGGGTAGCTTGACACATCCCTTTTTCTTTCCTTCTTCTCTTGTATGTTCTTTGAAATGATGTAAAAAAAAAAAATGAAAACAGTGAAAAAACGTCTTGTCTCTCTTGTCTAGTTTTCTTTCTTTTTTGATTTTGTTATACCCCCATTAAAAACGGGCCCAAGGTGGGAGTAAAAAAGGAAGACAGAAGGGTTTGGAAAATGGTGGCCATGCTGTCATATGGTCAAGGGACATTACGTTGGTCAAACAACCCATCCTACCTTGTACCAAGTTAACTTTTGACAAGATGTCATTTGTTTATTCATTTATTTCCTATTTTCTATCCTTGTGGTAGTTTCATACTTGGATGCAAGTCTACACAGGTATACAGTAATAGGTGCATTGATATTCAGACCTGTACCTAAATGATTTGATGGTATTGTTACCTCCTGAGTACCCAGTACCAGTATACATCCCTAGTATATTTCCCCATATGCAGGGTTCTAGCCAGTGCATTTTAGCGTAGTGGGCCCCTACGCTCAAATTTGTGACCACTACGCTAAAATAACGGCCACTACGCTAATTTTTAACTAGTGTAGTGGTGTTTTGGTATCATTTGCTTGTTCAACAAAGTCTAATCAATGTCTGCACAATGAAAAATGGTGATATGACCCTTAAAACTGACCAGAAAACCCTACAATTTACATGTGATGTTAACAAAGTGCCAACTTTTAACTCTACATTTTCAAAGTCTCACCATGGAAGGGCCAAGACCCCCCTTCCACACCATTCCCACTACGCTAAAATGAAATCCTGGCTAGAACCCTGATATGTGTATTGATATTAGTAACACATAGCCTACTCTAACTTTCTTTGACGTTATTGAATAGTGAAAAGTAAATTAGACTATAGATAACTTCATGGAATTTGGGCCTGCTCTATATAACTCAAGTGCCACATGCCTTGGGAGCTCATTAACATAATTTATGCCTACACACTAAAATCGGACATAGCAGGTTACAATAATGGCATGATTTAGTATTTGTCAAACTGATGAATAAAGTAGCAAATAAATAAACATAAAAGAATGTAAAAAGTCGTTAAGAAATAAAAATGATTTAACTATACTAGATAATCATATCTTGAAACCCACAAGTTACTGCAGCTTTCTATACATACACAAAGAGCCTACTTTGCACCACCAGACAAATACGATTTAATACTAGTAACAATTTATGTATCCCACCAATAAAGCACTGGCACAAGTGTCAGCAGCAAAGGTGGGAGTATTGAAAGAGCAAAGAAGGGATTGGAAAATTTGACATGACTTACATGTACAAACTAAACTCAAGATGTCATAATTCATGTAATCTTACCATTTTTTTTGTAAATCTTACTAATTGCTCTTGAGCTAGAAAGCTTCCTTTATCAATAAAACTAAAGCAACAATACTTGGTAACTTTTAGCCTGGATACCATACCCCAACCTCAAAAATATCTTTGCACAATAGATACTTTAGATCGGGCTGGGGTTTGGTAACCAGGCTAGGTAACTTTGTGGTACTGGTATTTGTTGATTACTGGACACCTAGCTCCATTCGAGATGAACTGCTACCGAAGACTACTTCGTGTCCACTGGTCAACTCACACTTCTAACAGAGAAGTCATGCAGCGTGTTAAGTCCCTAGTAGGCCCGCGTCCAAGTTTCCTGTCACTAGTGAACAAGAAGAAACTACAGTGGTTTGGCCATGCTACAAGAGCAAAGGGTACTTTGACCCACACCATACTCCAAGGAAGGGCGGAGGGTGCAAGACCTAGGGGTCGTCCACGACGGACTTGGACTAGTGATTTGAAAGACTGGTCAGGACAAACAGTCAACCATCTTGCAACCTTGGCTGAGGACAGAAAAGGGTGGAAAACTTATGTTGATGGATGTGCTGCCCCTACGGCCGGTGAGGCTATGGGACCGGTGAGGTGAGGTGAGGTGAGCTCCATTCTTACTCATTAGTTCATGCCAGCTCCCATACCTGTATACTGGTGATGACCTCATTAACATAATTTATGCCAGCATATTATAACTCAGACGCACTTTCTGACCTTCTTATAAATTGGAATGTTTGGTTTTATCAGCTAGAAAATAATGGGATTTATTCTAATCAAGAATTACTTCTCTTATCATAACATTAAGAAACTCTTGAAGTACCACTTTGAGAGAAAAAGTTACAAATAATTAAGTCATCTGCACTTATGAGTAACTTTGCAATTCAACTTGAACATAAATAAAATTTTTGATGACCAACATGGCACTGGCACAAGATCGGGCTGGGGTTTGGTAACCAGGCTAGGTAACTTTGTGGTACTGGTATTTGTTGATTACTGGCCACCTAGCTCCATTCTTACACATTAGTTAAGGCCAGCTCCCATACCTGTATACTGGTGATAACCTCATTAACATAATTTATGCCTGCATATTATAACTCAGATGATATGCATTTTCTGACCTTCTAAGTTGGACTCGCTGCATTTATGAGCTAGAAAAGAATGGGATTTATTTCAGTTGATCTAACCAAAGATAAGAATTACTTCGCTCATCATAACATTAACTAACTCTTGGAACTGACAACTTTAGGAGAAAAGCCACAAGTAATTAACTTAAAGAGTCATCTGCACTTATGAGTAACTTTGCAATTCAACTTGAAAATAAATAAAATTTCTGATGACCAATATGGCACTGCCACAAGTGCCTATATACAGTAGAAGCCAGTTAATTGCACATTTCATTTTTTCGCACACGGAATCCCCAAATCCCAAACAGGTGCGGTCCACCTAGATAGCTTCGCATTATTGCACCATACGGATATTGCAGGAAATTTACTGGCAAAATAGGCCAGTGCAAGTAAGCGGCACAAGTTGTCAGCAGCTGACAAAGTGGGTGAAAACAAAGTAAAGAAGCTTTGTGCTATATTTGTTTTTATTTCATACATGTACAATTATTTGATCTTAGAACATAGCCACTACCCCTCAGCCAATCAGAGCACTTCAATTACTGTGTTTATATCCCTTTATGTTGTGAATTTGTGTGGTTTGGGAGAAAACTAAATGCTGATGTTAAGAAAAAGTTTTGTCTGTTTGCCTCATTGACCTCATTTTAGATCTATCATGGTTGCCACTTGCCAGGTGAGAAAGGTGTGTAAACTTCAGGGGGTGGTGCCTGTCTCATTAACATAATTTATGTCACAATACTATGAGTCAGGCAATATGTGTTTTCTTACCTTTTGCTAAATTGGACTGACTTCTTTTTAAGAGCTGAATATATATAGAATTGATTACTGATTATTAAATAATAATAAAAATCAAATCTTTAATTACTATAAAGTCTTGGGGCTGAGGAATACCACTAAACCTAAATTTATCTGCACCTATATCAAATTTTACGATGAGACAAATCTTTAACAAGAACATTTAAGAATTAAAATTTTTCGAACCCACAAATACTGGCGCTGCAAATGTCGGCAGCCTAACTAGTGGGTGTTACCAAACACAAGGAAGGACATCAACTAGTACATAAACTAACAGTCTACCACCAAACAAAAGACTGTCCATCATAAATAGCAGTTCAACAAATGATAACGTGGCAATTAGGAAAGCGACCATTAAGAAAGAGAAGGGCTGCATGTCCGTCAAATATTTGCATTATATTTTATTTTGCATCTCTTAAGGGACTAGGATCAGTCTACACCATTCTAAATTGCTACATATTTCGATATTTACTATTTGATCTTAACATAATTGTGAAAACTTGTGTGGTTTGGGGGAAAACTAAATGGGACCTGATTTTAGAAACAAGTTTTGTCTGTTTGCCTCACTGACATCATCTTCAATCTATCATGGCTGTCGCGTGAGAAAGGTGAATAAATTCAGGGAAGATGCCAACCTCATTAACATAATTTATGTCACAATACGATTACTGAGATAATGCCTGTTTTCTTCCCTTTTACTAAATTAGACTGACTGATTTTCAAAAGCGAAAAACATACAAAATTTACGACAGATAATCTCATAATAATGAAAACCATGTCTCCCATTACAAATAACTCTGGAAGCTGACTGAAAACCACAAATGCTAATTTCTGCTGCATGGGGCACTAATATTGCAATCTACTAATTGGCATACCTTTCTTACTTCAAGAACTAAATTTCCAATTTTTGATGACCCACGAGCACTGGCACAAGTGTCAGCAGCTTAAGTGGGCATAAAGACTAATAATCAGGAGGGAAGGAAGGAACAAATTTTGCATGTGATTAGGGATGGGTGACTGTAAAAACTTATTACCCAAAACAATGGTCCATTTTGCTACAAAGGATATTCGATCTTCATGTAAACAACACCATCTGCCTCTGTTTTAGACCAAGTTTGACCATAGAATCTTGGCAAAAAATGTCTATCAACTCCCTCTACTTAGCTCTTGTTCTTTTCTTGTACCTGCAAGCCCCAAAACACATGAATGCCTGCCGATATACAAGTAATCTGTTCATTTTCTACTTGGTTCAACATCCGGTCCACTGATTTTCGGGTCCGTTTTTTTATGGACCGGCCCAAAAAGAAAGAAACAGTTTTGTACAGGTACCCACCGCTACATACGATCATTACATGTTCAACCATTTTTTCTAAAGATGTACTTGTATTGAATTGTTTCTGCCAGTCCATTCTAGTGACCCTGAAGAATAGTGATGGATGTCATATCATGTCACTCGAAATCTCCGGACGAAGTAAATCTCCATTTTCATTCAGTTGTACAGACTGAATTGTATTTGAATATTTGAATATTGTTTACCTGGATGTCTAACCTTCATAAACATATGAAGCATATACATGTACATGTACATGTATCCTAATATAAGAATGTTTATTGCAAGTTCATGCCTGAAGGCTAATTGCAAGTACAAACAACACGTATGATAAAGAAAAGGTGCTATGACAATGGTGCTAAGAACTATATAAGTAGCACAGAGCCCACTCTGACGTTATGCTAGTTTATGCCAGCTCCCATACTTCTACCAATCAATTGGGGGAAGACGCAAGTCTCATAAACATAATTTATGACAAAATACCACAACCTAGATGATATTTCTTTTCTGAAACTTTTGTATAGATTAGACTGCTTTTCGTGAACTAAAAATACCAAATTTATGAGGAAGATGATACAATGACAATGCAAATCACATCTCTCATTAATATAAACTCTTGGAGCTGAATGAAAACCACAAACAAATAGGTCACCTGCAAATATGTGAGTTATGCAATTTCCGTTTCTCCTTATTCTTGTTAGGAACAAGAATAGCTGTTTCAACAAAGTCTCAAAGTAGTATCAATTTTTGGAACCCACAGGGCACTGGCTTAAGTGTCAGCAGCCTGGAGTGGGTGTATAACAAAATATAAGGCAGGAAAGAAGCATATATACGAACTAGGGGTGGTTACCGGTACAAAACCATTTTCCTGTTGGACTGGCCTGAAAAAAATGTACCTGAAAAAAATCAGTACCGGATTTTGGACAGACTAGAAAATAAACAGGTTATACTGGCAGGCATTCACACATTTTGGGGATCACCGGCCCAAGAAAATAACAAGAGCGAAGTACAAATATAGTCAAAGTTAGTCTTGGTTAACAGAGGAATCAGTATGGAAGATAGAATTTTAAAACACCAGTAGAAGAACTCCATCAAACAGATTCCTTTGCAGCGTAAAATGGATCATTGTTTTGAGTAATATCGCCAATTCACAAACAATCAGGTCCAGGTTCAGGTCCGGACCTGGACCTGATCCTCTGAACCTGGACCGTACCTGGACCTGAATTTTCTGTACTGGTAGCAAACCCTAATACTAACTGTAGCATATAGCTCATTCTGACTTTATGTTAGTCAAAATCAGCTCCAATAATGGTTCATGTATGTAATTTATGTCAAGGTACGGACAACATAAGGGAAGACATACACTTCCTCAACCTACACAGTGCCAACCCAAGTGACAGAGGACGCTGGCGAGCTGCCATCAAGCCCCCTCATCAATGTGCAAGCACGTCTAACCCCCACAGACAGGTTGGGGAACAACAGACGTTAAACCAGATAGTGAGTGAGTGTGTGTGAGTGTACTACAACTCAGGCTAAACTGAATCTAGGCAAAGTTCTGAAATAACAACTTAATAACCAGTTTCACATCCCACCAGGCACCTTTGCACTTATTTCCTCACTCGACTCAGGTGAAACGAACACTTAAGTCAGGCTATGAACAATATCTCAGATGGGATGAAAAGCCCAAGTCCTCATGTTTGAGGAGAGCCAAAAGTTAAGCAAATTCAATTAATTCAAAGATCCCAGCACACTTATTGGCGTCCTTCCCAGTGTGAGAGGATCAAACCTTACAGTCTTACACAGCATATAATACAAACCTGGTGTCTAATGCCCAGAATAAAAACAGTTTACTAGTAGTAGTAGTACTAGTAGTATCCAGTACAGTAGAACCTGGTCTACCACTTGCACAAGATGACCATCATCTCAAGACGACCACTTTTTGACGGTCCTGAAACTTCCCCCAATAGACACAAGCATTAAGCGATTTGCCGAAGTCAAACACTTGCGTATTGTGATAGCAACAAGCCCTAAAATTTGAAGACACAATAATACTCCTGCGATCCCTGACACAGGGGTAGGCAGCAGTCGGCTAGTCTTCACATCTTCTTCACAGCTTTCCAGCAGGTTCACCCTAACTAGACAGCACTGGTTATGCAAAGCTAAGCTTAAGTTGCCCGTACATCAGAACAAGGGGGTCAACCTCCCTGATCAGAAGATGCATCAAGCCCAGCAGCCATCTCTGCTTCAAAACCCTTGGCCACACATAGGTGCAAGCACTACAGCAAAGAGCTAGTCCACTGGTAGTGTAGTGTGTTTAGCTTCCATACTCTTCCTCTTAGCAGAAAAACAAGTATGTACTATTTTGAGAGTCTTTGGTATGACCCAGCTACAGTATTCAGTCTTTCTTGGTGGTCTCCCATCCAAATATTGACTCAACTGCACGTTGCTTAACTTTGTTGTATCAACTAAGGCGCAATCTAGACACAGTCTTTCCTGGCATCTGCGACATGATATTTTCATCTTTAAAAACATGTGAGTGAAATACAGAGAACATCATCTAGATATGGAGTATTTGTTTCATTTTGTGCACATGAAGGCAACAGATGGTCATCAAAACGTTTTACTGAAGAATTAAAGGAAGGCTGTGTAACAAAGAAGACTTTGTTCACTTGTTGGTCTCCTATTGACCTGATGAAACTATTTACGGATCATCAGATTTCTGATATGTTGTGAGCAGAAATGCTGACGTTTCTGCCGCCATTTTGAAAAGCGCGCAATGTGTTTTGATTGCAATCCAAGCACCACGGGTGTCTCGCACTATATCCCGTCAATGGCAGAAAGAGTGCCTACACCCAAGCTGAACAGCCACGTGCAAAGAATGACCCACGACAACTGGCTAAGAAAGGTCCTGAACCTGTCTGTAGTGGGCTAGAACTCAAGTGGGCGCCTCAGGAGGAGATGGGTAGACAGTGTCAAGGAACATCTTAGAAAACTGGACCTGCAAAAAGCCAACCCCTTGACAGAAACGGATGGAGGGCAGCAAATAGACCAAAACGACTTGACAATACGTGCAACCTCTGCAAGACAGGGAAGAACGGACGCTAAACCGGATAGTGAGTGAGTGAGTGTGCTCCCTACATCTTTGCAGATGTCAGGAACAACTGTGTCTAGATTTGGCCTAAGAAAGAACAGCCCTTACCTGGCTTGGGTAGAAGACTTGCCCTCTCAGGTACCCTTCCCTCTCCGACAGGGCCATGAACTGGCTACAGCCGGTGTGGATACACAGGGTCAGGGGGAGACATCCATACATGCCCGAATACTCCTGCAATGGAAAGGCACAGTAACAAGACTTATTTTCACTGACATTTTGGTGACCGCCTGTCACCTTCCACAGGGCAATTCTGACTGATTGACATTGTACTTCAGCTATGGAAGTATAGGTGTCAATGCTTACAGATGTGGTCTCTTTTATGAAGAATCAAAATGAACCATTTTTCAAGTTTTGCTCTTTTTACTTATGACCTATGGAATGACAGAGACTGTTAGCTTATTAAAGATAGAGTATCTCTTCTTTGCAAAGAATAGTGTCATGCAAATATTATTGCACTCCAAAATAAAATGGAAATTTGGAACTTTTAGACTCTTCATTTGAGTAAACCATCCCTCTGTGCCAGGAGGATCATCACTTGTGTATCTACAATATATATCAAGTAACAACCCAGGTATCTCCAGCTTTACCGGTATATGTTCTTTTGTCCCACTCATTGTTTGGGAGCTCATGAGTTCATTTTAGTTGTTAAACCTGGCATTTTAAGCTTATGAAAACATACTTTCATCTATGTCATGAAGTTAAGATTTTTGGGATGGAAAGGGTAACTTTTTTGTCAGTCCCAACAAGTAAATTGACAGAGGGACGGGTCCTGGAGAGAGCCCAGTTATACACACAAGTGGCATGTGAGGATGAGGTAAACAGGTGCTGTGCCTCACCTGGAAGCAGTCGGATGCTGTCTGCAGGTCCAACAGGTACTCCGACCTCATGTGGTTGGAGATGGACATACAGCCCATCAGTCTGTGGGAGGGGGGCGGGGAGGTCAGAAACATGTCACATGTAACATCAGAGTAAGGTTAGAGATGGACATACAGCCCATCAGTCTGTGGGAGGGGGGCGGGGAGGTCAGAAACATGTCACATGTAACATCAGAGTAAGGTTAGAGATGGACATACAGCCCATCAGTCTGTGGGAGGGGGGCGGGGAGGTCAGAAACATGTCACATGTAACATCAGAGTAAGGTTAGAGATGGACATACAGCCCATCAGTCTGTGGGAGGGGGGCGGGGAGGTCAGAAACATGTCACATTGCTAATAGAATAATTCTTCAATCATGTGACTCTTGAAAACACATAAAACACGTACCTACAAATTTTCAGTGTATGCTCAGTACACCATAACCTGGAATCCAGTCTACTGCTGGCTGAGCTGGCGGGCAAATTAACTCCCTGGCAAATTAACTCCCACTGGGCTAAGTCTAACCCCGTGAAAATTCTACCGGGTGTGGCCGGTTACCTAAGCGGCTGGGAGCTTCCCTGGCCCCGTACAAAGCCTGCACTAAGTACGGTAGGCCCAGCCAGCAGTAGACTGGATTCCAGGTTAAGTACACCATGGTCACAGTATGGTATAGTCCCACAAGATCACTAGCCAGAGACTTGCTTTGGAGGTACGTGATTTATGTATCTAACATGTTTTCAAGAGTCACTGATTGAAGACTAATTCTATTAACTTACTCATATGTGACTGATGAACCTCTTCAATGATGTAACATTGCATCATCAATCTAACATTTGAAAGTCCACTACAAATTACACATCAGTTACTAGTAATGTGAATTAGCATGAAAGCTCATCTGTGTTGGTGTAATCCATTTATTGACGTTTTTAACTGTCATTCAACAAAACAAGTTCGAGGTGAGCAATTTTTTGTTGTTGAATGACAGTTATAAACTTCAATAAAATTTATGTAAATGATGAATGTTTTGAAACAGAAATGGAAGTTGTATTTGCAATTTTTTTTTCATTCCTGACACCGTGGCCAGTAATTGTTATTATCATGCACGTTTCTGTGGCCCAATTTTTTGGAACAAAATTTCAAGATCTATAAAAGTTCTCACAAAAAGAAAGACACCATAATACTGAAGTGTGCTTTTTTGTTACAAAATTTATAACTGCTACCTTACACACTCGTAAGTGACTACCATCACATAATAGCTCCCCCTAGCACCAGACAACAGAAGTGCACCTACCCTGGCCCGACCAGCTTCTGCCCATTGTGCATCCTGTAGGAGCACCTGACATCGTTAGGAAGCGGGTAACGAATTTTCACCTCAATCTCATCCAACTCTCGCTCTGTGGCTCCAGCTGTAAGAAAGAAGGTTAGAATTAGGGCATGTGCAATGAAAGTATAACATTGCCTCTCCATTATGATATTATTATTATTATTATAAAGGTAGTACAGTAGAAGCCGTTTAATTGCACGGCCTATTTGCCAGCGTATTTTGTTGCGAAGTTATCTAGCTGGACCACACCGGTTTGGGATTTTGGGATTCCATGCAGTTAAAAGAAGTGAGCGGTAATCCACTGTGCAATGAACTGGCCTCTACTGAAGGTTTGTGTTTTATTTGAACCACTGTTACACTGGGCAGTAATTTATGCTGTATGTAACATTTAGTACCACAGGATGCCTCTTTCTAATCACAAAGTACTAGCAAAGTCTACTCCTAAATGTAAGAAACACCAACTCATGCAGAGAAAAAAAAGTTCACTTGTCATACATTCCTAAAGGTCTGCTGCTATATCTTATCTGGTCACTAGGGGGCATGACTAAACAGCTTGCTGCCTTGTAAGTAAATTCACTAAACTGCAGGTTTGTGACTTGTTCCAAGGAGCTTTTGCTGTATGAAACACTGATCATCTGCATGAAAAATGAAGATATTGTATTGGGTATGCCTGTGTGTGTGTGTGTGTGTGTGTCTGTTTGAGTTTTCAAATTTTGTACTGCAGCAGAACTTCTATCTTTTTTGTATCTTTTGACCTGGACATGCCTTGATTTTTGGTGACAGATAGTTTGTGATGTATGGAAGAAGTGATTATGTTTGGGTCCCCTAGCAGCTTGCTCTGTAACTGCAGAGCATTTTTGTAAGTAGATGTAAATAAACACATCTCACCCTTGATGGAAGTGAGAAGTCTGGGGCAGTGTTCAGCCAGAAAGGCCTCCAGTCGAGCCCAAGTCCTGTACAAGACTCCGTAAGACTTGATGTACCTTCCAAGATTCTTAAACTGTTCCTTAAAATGTCTCCTCCAAGTAGAGCTGGAACAGCTGTGAATAGAAACAACGACCACATGGCTAAGCAGGGCTGGAAATACCACCTGTATATGCAGGTTAGTGCAGGTAAAATTGCAGCTGTGCAGGTATTTCTGGTGTCTACCTGCACCTAACCTGCACTGGTTCATGTACTGGTTTTTATACATAAATGTCCTATGATGTAGGTGTATATGGATTGTTATTAGCTACATTGGCCATCAATAAAGTATAAAAGAAAAAATAGCAATAGTTCCTGAACAATTTCTAGTGTGCTCCACACTTTCTGGTGCAGGTAAAATTTGTCTGGTGCAGGTAATTTTCAATGATACCTGTACTAGCGCAGGTATGCAGAAAAAAGTATTTCGAGCCCTGCTAAGGGACCATACAACTGGATCACGTGACCTTACTGACATGT
Organism: Branchiostoma floridae; assembly: GCF_000003815.2. Classification (NCBI taxonomy): domain Eukaryota; kingdom Metazoa; phylum Chordata; class Leptocardii; order Amphioxiformes; family Branchiostomatidae; genus Branchiostoma; species Branchiostoma floridae. The sequence continues at coordinate 287,874 of NW_023365773.1, forward strand.
GATGTCAGCAATTGGTAATAAGGCCATGTTGATTTGATTATATACTGGTGTATGACATCTGCGTGTGCATCTAATTTCATCTGTTTCTAAAAATAAACAAAAGGTTTCGACCTTGCTTTAAATTGTACAAATCAGCTGTAAAATGAGCACATATATGCTGTAAATTGAAAATAAATATTGGAAAACCGATACCAATGTCATAAAATGCCAAAAGATGTGAAAGAATAAAAATGATAACTCTATTTTTCCACATACTGCATTCTGTGCGTTAAGTTATTTGTTAACCTTTCTGACCACTTAGATTTCATAATGAGGGCAACTTTTTTTCTTGCTAAACTTTTTTCCATTTGCACGCTTGCATCAGTTTTGGGGTTCTCAGAGGATGTCATCTATACAACCAACAAGGCCTAAGGGACAAGTCTGAATTCTGAGGAAGACTGCAGTAGGACAGTATTTTTTGTGTTGGAGCAAAGTTTTAAATCTGTTCTACAAAGTACAGCAACAACAGATTGTTAAAATTTTGGACGTAGAGCCAGACTTTTTCGTTAGAGGGATCAAGGAAGCCATCTATAACAGAGACGGTGGGCGCCATAGACTTCTTGCAACCTACGATCCACTGCTTACTGAGTCACGTGTTCTGTCTGCATAACGTGACGTCACGGCAGCAGTGGATTGTTCATTCCTTGACAAAGACTGGAGCTGTTCAGTCGAAAATTTGGGCGAGTTCAATTTTTGTGTTGGATATTACAATTTAACTATTTCAATAATTGCAGACTGTACGTAAGGACCCAGCCCAGCCCGTACCTTGTTGACAGCCACCAGATGGAGCTCTGTCTCTTCCACAGCTCATCTTCTCCTGCTAACTCCTTCAGTCTCTTACAGGTGCAACGGCATCTGAGGGGAACAGAAATACAAGTAGAATTATCAACTTTCACGGAAAAATATCTCTTTAGCCTCTTACTTGGTCTTACAAGTACAGTGATGTCTGAGGGGAAACAGAAATACTGTAAGTTGTAGTAAATGTACCATCAACTTTCACTCAAAAATATCCCTTCAGTCTTTGACGGGTACAGCGACATGAGAGGAAAGAGGGGGGGCATAGGATTTTCAGTTTGTAGGATAAAGATAATGTCAAAGCAAGAAGCTATGTTGCCTGGGTCCTGTCCTCTGTAGTAACTGCTGGCTCACTCTTTTTACTCCCATGGTTAGCAAGCAAAAAGATTGAATCATAGGTTACTATGAAGGATGGCACCAAGACTAGGATAAACTTGATTAAGACTAGAGTAAAGAAGCTGAGTGTTTCCTGTTGAAGAAATCCTGCTAAAGTTGTGAAAAACTAGAGATTGTTGGACACCTACTTATCTAGGAACTTTAAGATAAAGACTGTAAGGATACAGGTTTTGAAAGCAAGGATTCAAAAGGACCTATCTGCTAGCAGTATGCACAATTGAAATACTTGAGAGAAATGAACCTTTAATAGCCTTGCAAAAAGAGTTCCTGGTCAAGGGACTGAGTACCGTAGTACAGGGCTGATTTTCAACACTTGCACCTGTCAAAAATACCTGTCATACCTGTAGTCTGAATACATCATTGTTCTTTAAGTGCCTACCATCACAATGCACAGGTGCTTTAGAACCTACTTATAATGTCACGGTTACTGACAGGAGTGTAAAGAAGTTCTGTAGGTCATGGTTGCTTGGGTTTGAAAGGTAGCTTGACTGGAGGGCATAGCAGATGTGCAAGTAGCACAACAGTGGAACTTTCAGTAATTGGAACCATAGGTTATGTAGGTCAGAATGTCTGTTTGTGTTTACTTAGTTTCTTATTGGCTGATTTCTTTGTTTTCCTCTATAACTACAAAATTTCTTGTTTGTAACCTTCTCCAAAGAACCGAGGTCAAAAATATTTTCAGTTCAGGAAAAGTGGGAACCGATTCTTTTTCAAGTCTTTTTACAGCATTTCCCAATGAAATTTCCTGGATTATGAAAGTTCCCAAGGAAATGCATGTACTTGATGATTTACTCCATAATAAATTTCATTTAGAACTGACATGAACTTTGATTATGTCCCAATCGCCAAGTTGGAGTGAAATACCATTTGACAAGTGAGTGTGCGATACATATGTGCTGTGGTTCCCAGTCTGAGTAGACAGAAGAGACAGGTCAGACCTGTTGACATCCCACTCCAAGGTCCCTGACCTCTAAGCATTACGTAATGACGTCTGGAATGTGAACTCGAATGTGTCAAGAAGGGATGATGTAGGCTTTGAACTATGAATACTGAACGGGTGTCTATTTATAGGCGGATAAAAATCGGTCAACGTTTGCCAGTGAACTCTCGAATTTTAACAGCTTTCTACGCAATGACAGTTCAAAATTGAGATGTTTCGTGGTTCTCTAGTCCCTCTACATCACAATGGAACACTTGTTCTCCAGATTTTCACATGAGTTTGACAGCCTTTTGGATCCCCGTGTCGTCAGCTGTTCGGCAAGTATTTTCCCATGGACGACTCCGCCCCTCCCCTCGCCACATACGGACCATGTCGCCCCTTTTTTGCAATGTTTGGTGGCGACTTCGTGCTTCCTTTCTGTTCCTAAAATTGCAGCAACGTTTCGCGTGTCTTACCTGCATAAATCATCGTAGTTGAGGTACGATAAAACGTGCAGAAGTGGATCTGAAGGCAGACTACAAATATTCAGGGACATGGGGGTCGCCATCTTGGTTCCGAGTCCGACCGAAAGGGGGCGGAGATTGCCGAAGAAAGGACCGTTGTTCACTTAGACATTTATGTGCCGTCCCTTCCACCCCGTGTGTCTGTTTGGTCAGACTTGATGTGTCTTATTGTGAGACACTTTCTTCTCAACTGTCTTAACTTTTACTCTTACTTTATAAATGTCGGGAAAGTTCGGAGACGAACGTTTAGAAAACTAGACCATCACATTAAAATTCTGGGGGTGGTTGTAGAATAAGGTCAAATAAAAATTCTACCTGTTGTACAATCATCAACTGATAAATGAAAATAAAATATCTATAACATTAAAATTTTATCAAATATAAAATGAAAGGAATTCTTTGAAAATCGAGTACAATGTCTTTAATTTTTCAGGTAAAATTATTTTATTTACCTCCCTATAAATTCAGTGCCAGTGGCGCACACGTGCAGCAATCCCAAGGTCCGCCATTTTGTTTGTGGTTATTTTTGTGTGACTTTGGACAGAAGGTGGGTGGCTTTTCTACAGTATATTCCGTTCTCCGGGTCGGTCCTGGTGGCCCTCGTACTGCACACCATATGTAGACATGATGTACCAGGCACTTCACGAAATTTACAGGTGACTTTTAGCGCTGAAGTCCTGGGAATAACGCTGAAGGTTTTCAGGCGAAGTGGGTTTTTTTTCTGCGAGCACATCTGGTTCGTGTCATGCAGCGCTCGGATAAGAACACATCGTAAACTGTCGCGGTTTTGCATATTTTTGCTGTTTCCCACTAAACCCTAGGAATTCCTGCATTATGTATTCCCTGATTAGCATTATCCGTATTCCCTGGGGTGTTTACACATAAGGTAAATTGTCGGGAAAGGAAAGTTTATTTCGTCACTAGAAGTCACAGGGGGCCGTGGCCATTGGTTCTTCCGGTTGCACGAACCTAATACGGCGGGCGCACTTCACCATATGGTAGACTCCTTCTAGTCTGAAATCTTAGACATTTCGGCTGTCTTGGGGGCTCTGTGTGCTGACAGGAACTGTTCCAGCTTGCCTCGTACTTGGTCACGTAGATTTTCCCCGGTTTTCAGACGTGTCTTTCGGACCCCAGCCTGCACATGGGAACGATGTCGGTCGCCACTACTATCACCAGTATGGAGTGAGTATGAAACTATCCGGCAAACAACGCCAGCTTTTCTACATTTCTGTCATAGTATATTCACAAACAACCTAACCGTTAGGCAGGCCGTCCATCTTGGGAAATTCTGGCAGCATTTCGGGGCAATTTTCGGGTTGGTTTCGGCCTTTTTCCAGGGCTTATCTCCAGCCGACTTCGGCAGGCATACCACTTCCAACCCTGCGTCAGAGAAAAACCCTTTCCCCTTGGCAAGGGCGTAGAGAAGACATCGAAAACAACAATTTCTGGCTGTCCTATTTTCAGGATAATGTATCAGAAATCTCGTGTGATATCTATCCTGACGTCAGTGTTATCAGGGGGAAGCATACGGCAGGGTTTCTGTGCCTGTATCCTGTTCCTGGCACCCTGGTGTTACTGCACATCCTGGCTGGCTTCCCTGTCACTATTGTGTGATTATGTACTGTATACAGCACTGTTGTACTAAATATGATATGAATGAACAGTATATAGATATGGGGGATATTCAGTATCATGGCACCCGGGGCCAGCTGTAGGAGACGCAATGTCTGACGCTCCCATTCACGCCAGAAACCGAGCTGCGTATGCCGTTACGTCCGCCCTTGTTTTCCATCCCCGAATATGAAATTTGTCAGCTTGTATTTGATTTTCTGCGAATGGCTTTCAGGGACTATTAGATTTGCATCGCCCGCAGATCCGGAGATAGGCGCAAATTTGCATCGCTGAGTGGCGGGATCGGAATGGGAGGAAAAAGTGGGGAGAAATTATTTTGCAGGGCCACATTTGGAAGAATAATCAGTCCGCCTGCCCACCACAGCTGCTAGTGGAAGGTGACTTTTATCTGCTCTGTCCCTGTGGACTAGACAGGGGTCACTTTAACTAGACTGGTAAAAAATGCAGCTCTCACAGCTCAGTTTATTTTGTTTGATACAGGAGTCTGTTTAGATGAATGGGAGAACCACTAACTCCAGGTTCTGGGTGACTTAACAGCTTTCTACCCAAGCCAGGGAAAGTATTCGTGCTAATTCCCTCCCCTAAGGCAGTCTAATTTGGCAGTGGTAGGCCTGACCATTTCTAGTCTGTGGGTATCACCTGTTGCATCCAACCATTTAGAGTAACCACCTTTTTTGGGGGAACCCCTTTCCTTTTGTTTCGCTCTGTATTCAATTCCTGGTATAACACGTCCCTAGAAAAGCTTGAGATGTCATAGTTCATTGCCGGGTACCGCTACAAGAGGTTACAATAGGCTTCATCCATTGTGGTTGTTTACATTTTACGGGTATTCCGGATTTTTCAAGGTCGCTGCACCTGAAAGGGTACGGGCCATTGAGCAGTATTGTCGGTGTGTTATTGGTAATGCCTGGAAGCAATTGTGTTATAGACCACCGCCGGTCCCCCGTTGTTCACCCCATTTATTAGCTGTGTTTAAATGGAACATTATTGCTCATATTGATTTATTATTTCCAATGGGAAACCCAATTTTTCTTGCCATTAATTCGGTCTGAGGTGGGAGGTAGCCAGTATAACTGCTCTAGGTACCCAGTTAGGCAAGTCCTTAGGTATAATTTTATTGCATACATATCAGCTAATTTTTCATCAGATCAATTTTAGACCTTCGTGCATGGCATACATGTAATTTTTACCTTCAAATAAACTCTGGTTAAATTGTCTGCTCCCTTCAGGCAATCCCAAATATTTTGTTGACGGATTCATTATTTATCCTTTTTCCTTTGTCCCAACACGAAAGATCCTGTTTCTTTGTCCTGTATATGGAAATTTCAAAGTCTAGCCTCGCTTAATTTGAAAATACACAGCTGTCCCTTTTGAGGGTTTCGTAGTGTGCCCTTATGTTATGAATATCCATATGCTTATATGTGACGCAGGCTGCCCTTTTATATCTGCCTGAATTGTGCTCAGTCGGTGTGCGAATGCGATGCCATTTTTCCTCCAGTATCACAGGAAATCGCAACATGTCTACCACGAGTCCCAGCAACAGGTCTGTGTGTTTTCTTCTGCGTGTAACGTGAGGTGTAAGATGTCTCAGGCTTGTCTGAAGGAGGGAGGAGGATTCTTGTTTATTCTAAGACGTCGGGGAAGGAATTGAGCGTTATCTGTACCTAGTAATCTGTGTCTGTGTAGTTGTTAAATATTCCATGATTTTGGGTTGAATAATTGAATTACATCAGAAGCACTGGCCCTAACTAGTCCTCATGTTTAGTTTATAAAACATAAGTGTGGTTAGGTAAGACAGGGCCTGTGGGACCGGTATAATTTAGATAAGGAGGGCTAATGTAGTCATGTGCGTCAAAACCCGACGTGACAGGCGGCTATTTGTGAGGAGGTGTTTTGCTCTTCATGCGTAGCTGTGAGTTGAAGAGTGGCTATTGCTGGTACTGAGGGTTTGTCAAGTCTCTATATGAAACGTCAGGTGCGATTTTCCCTAGTGAAATGCGCTTCTTCTAGAATATCAATTGTCCAAACTGTTGCAAATGTTTTGCCAGGGTTTGTCAAGCAGAGTATTTTTGTATATTTTTCTTTTTTTATGTTGGAGGAATATATTGGCCTATTATATTACCATCTATTGAACTAGTACAGAGCTGCTGACATTTTGTTGTTGCTTTCCTTAACTAGAATAGTGCAAGTACTCCTCTCCCTCAAAAATGTCAGTTTTGTGCCTTGGGAATAAGGTGCAATGTAAGGTAGAATTTTTACTCTATATGATTTGATGGGGCTGGATATACTGGGTGGATGTGCCCTTTTGTGTATCCAAATTGGAGCTGTGCACATAATTTTTGACTCTTGGTACAAATGTATACGGAATGAGCTGTTGATTTTTATCAACCTAGATATTTATAGGGATATGTATGTAAAGGCCTTATTTTATACCAGTGTACAGCATATTCTTTATTTTTGGAAATAACATAAAATTTTTGGATTCAGTCTTTTAAGAAAGGCAGCAATGTTTGTAATACAATTTTTATACCCTTTTACAATTTTTAATTTCTCATTGTGCACCCAATTTTTATTCTGTGCACCCAAATTTCTAGCACCTCTCCCCACAGACATGTATTCCCAGTCCTGTATTGAATGTTGCCATTACTACCTGTCTGTTCAGCAGTCCCCAGGGCCTGACATGGATTTCTGAGTCTTGATTAATTCAACATGTCACCTGAACGCCTCCAGGTGGCTCCTGCGCAGATCTGTTACCATGGAAACTGCTGGGTGTTTGTTAATTTGTCTCCCCCAGGGTTAGATAAGGTGGATGATATTACAAATCTCAGCTGTGCATATCTAATATTAGATATTTATTTCATCAGGTCACCATCTCTCGATTTCAATAAAAGGTTTCTGTGAAAAAAACAGACAAAATGTGATTTTAGATTATTACTAATATTAGATGGGCTGATAGTTACAAGCACAGAAATTGTATGGGCATTATTGCTATATCTGGGACTTTGATACATTTTTCATTTTTCCTTCTTTTGAGCCAAAAGTCAATTACAAATTTTGGATTTTTGAGCAACATTTTTGAACCAGACAGTGTATGAACCAGACAAGAATAAAAAATGATTGTTGACCTGTCATTGTTTCTAATTGCTAAAATGTGTATTCTTCGATAAGTTTGATAAAGATTAAGATATATGTAAATTAATTTATTTTTGTGGGGAATAATTTGCAGGAAGAAGGGGAAAGGAAGTTTTTTAGCGTTTGAGGCTCACGGTTGAAACAATTCTGTAGTCTAGTAGAAATACTGCCAAAAGCTTGAAATACAAAACTGCCACAAACATTTTAAGATCCACAGTATCAGGGTTGAAAACAAAGCCTTCCTGCTGACAAATGTTACAGATCTAGAAGGAAACCTGCAGCCAGGAAACTGTTCTTATCTGTAGCTACAGCTGTGGTGGTAGAACAATGGGTTTCAGTGGTCAGGGGTTCCAGTCCCGACCTAAACCTTCAGGTTCAGATCCCCGGTTTGCACGCAACTGGTACAAGTTGAAGTTCTCCAGGGAGATAGCCTGGATGCCAGACTGTAGGCAGGGCCTATACACTAATACAGACCAGCTCCTCAAGAAAATTTTACCATGGGCCTTAGAGTATCTAACTAAAAGTGGTAAAATTTTCTTGTATGTTGGCCCTATAGCCAAGAAGGTAGCTTGTGTTGTGTAGGCCCTGGAAAGTCTAGCATCCAGGGTATTAGATTCAGAGGGTCGTTTTTGAGTTGTTGGCTCTATACTTGAGGAGACCCATACCTCGAGCATGATAAAGAAGCCAGCTTATTTTCCCTGAAAAAAATAGTTTTACTCCATATCATTTCTTGGGTGAATTGACAGTTCTTTACAGCTTGTTTGTATGAAAATGAGTTGTTCAGCAGACTAAATATCTTGCAAAAAAAAACAACACACCTATCAAAAAGAGACGGGGTGACTAGTTTGCTTTACTAGCTTACGATTTGACTGGGGTGGACCAGAAAGAAGGAAGATATGTTTATTTCCTTATCTGATTTTGAAGGAAAGAGTGGAGTTAGATAGTTAGGATGAAATGTGTCAGCAGTTGAAGATTTCACAACCGCCAAGTAGTCAGCTTACAAGTAATCAGCATGTTGAAGGGGGTTAGAAGAAAGGAAATGTTTATAAACACTGCTCTGTGTCAGTCTTTAGCGGTTTCCTATTGTTGGTATGTCTAAGTCAAAGGCACTGCAGACAAAGGAAAGGTGTGTTAGAGAACCCAGGTACAGGTGAACAGGTCAGGGCAGGTGAATTACACACAGGTGAGCACAGGTGGAAATGTGATACCACAATTTCACTTTCTAATGTTGTCCTTGGATTGTGGCTAAATCATTAGATTAGTTGAATGCATTGTTTCAAACATCAAAAAACACAAAGGAGAAGTCTGTATAGTTGTGTATTTTGTAAAACAAATATATTCACATTTACAGGTATTGAGACAAAAGATGAAACAGTAAATTGAAACACTCAAAAATGCCTAAAATGCTATTGTCTTGAAGAGGTCCATACAAAAGACAAAACCCTTAGAAATGTCTCAAAGTGTGAAATTGTTCTTGTCTTTGCTAGTTTAGCCCATTTGAGTGTTAATTTTACCAAATGTTTCCCATTTGTTATGAAAAGAAGTTGTTTGTTCAGTGCCAGCAGGACCATTGTTCCAGTCAGACCCACATAATAAAGACAAATCATGGCACAGAGGCAGCATGGTTAGATCGGTCACAGCCCATTTGGTGTATTGACATCAGATTGAACCCTTATAAATTTCCTTCTACTCGATTTGACAGGTAGCACAGGCTTTGCTGTGAAGTTATAGATTTACCTTCTTTTATCTACTGAAAAATTAAGTAAAATTAAATAAAAAAATAAGTAGAAATATAGCAAGTTTTATTGACACTACAAATAGTACAGTGACTCTTGTATGGTCAAGTATAAACTACAAAACAAAGGTGAATACAGAATAAATCTTAAAACTCTACTAACTAAACAATTTCAATTTAGGATACGAAGAAAACCTCTATACAATCAGGGCATTAGATCACATGTTTCATTCTTGTTGGTAATACTTGAATGGCTTAAAACGAAGAACAGTAAGAAATCAGTGAAAAGACTAAATGTTGAAAGTTATGTATTTAGCACAGATGGTGTCCTGCTAGTTAACAGTTGACATTGTTTGTGTAGTTTATCTTCTGCATAGGTGACCTCAATAACCCCCTAATGGGGCCTCGAAAAGTTGGACATGGAAGAAGTTCAGCTGTTTTCTTGGGCCTTCTACTAGCAACTGGGCCATTCATCGCTAGATTTGAGGTTGATATTTTGTTCAGCTAGCTAATGCCTTTATGATTTTATCAACGTCTTAAATGCCGTTTTATTGTTTGATATATCGGTAAGTACAAAGTAATATTAATATTGGATCAATAAGCGTTAGATCCGGAGAACATACCTGTTACCTGTCCACCTGTAAACACACCTGTCCACTTCAGGTGTGCAGGCCTTTGATGTGTACTGGAGCAGGTGAGATGGTTTACCTGACGTCACCTGCGGCTGAAGGTTTGTTGACAAAGTAAATACTGCAGCGTTTTGTTCAACCTCTGATAATATTGATCTAAGGTAGCTGTTTGGAAAAGTGTAGCCAACTGGATTGCTACTTTATATAAATTGTAACAATGTACAAAGGTATTTTTTTAGAATGACACTAACAAAGTATATTTGTCCATATATCAAGGAGAGGAGTTTGATAAAACTAAATGAACAGAATTCTGGAGTAGTCTTGATTAAATCTTATTAGATAATCAATTGTAGCTTATGGTTTGAACTAAAAATAGCAACATTTCAAATTAGATTCAAACAAGGAGTTGTTCCTCTTTTCAATCTCCTTGATTCAAACAAGGAAGTTACGAGAATTGTTGAGGTCAGGGAAAAATACATTTTTAACATTGCAGTGATATTTTTTTTAACGCAAAACCCCTTTCATTCGTCCCAAAGTCTCCCTGTACTGTACCGATTTTGCTGAGATCAGCACTTTGTTTAGGGGGGGGGGGGGGCGTCTTCGTTTAGACTGGAGCTTCCCTATCTAATCTGCCACCCTCCCCTGCCCTGGACTATCTCATTGTGCCTGGAATGTTCCCCACCGCTGCACTGTGTATTTATAGAGTACAAGAATGTACACAAACCTACAGGAGGGACCAGCACCAGATTGCAGCCTGGAATAGTGAAGTGGAAATTCATTTTGGGGGATAGATGTACTGGTAAACCTATGCGCAAACTACAGGAGAAGGATGTAACGTACTTGTTAAAGTCCGCAACACCTTAGAAACAAAACTTACAGCCAGCCTTTCTTCAGAACTTGAATTCTATACCTAACTTGAAAATTTCAAACAAGAACTGGGTAATACAAAAAAGTTTTTATGATTGTATTATTTCTTGTTTATGCTTGGATGTGAAGAAGACTATACTATGTACACACATTATCAAGTGTAATACATTATTCTAAATTACATATTAAAAAGCAAATACTGCACTTGAGGATTGAGTTTGGACAGTCTTGTGTTATCGTCTTCTGTTAAAAGGATTTTGGGATTGAAGATTTCCTCAAGGATTTTGTTTATACCAACTAAATTTCTGCCCTGTCAATTGTACCTGTCTTTAATGTCGTGGGTCCCTTTAAAAGTATCACATGTCAATCTTGAAGATTTAAATAAGATATCATTTTGATGGAAGAAATATACACAGATAAATAAACACTGTCAAAAAAGTGATTCTTGTGCAATTTCCATCCCAACGGAATCTACCAATAACATTAGTTCATGTCAGATAGCAAGTTTAAGGAAAACAACAGCTGGGCCATGTCTTAGCTCTGGATCTTGGCTCCATTCCTTTAAGTCTCCTGACAATACTTGTATATTTCTGGCAACCACCTCAGATATTTGCTAAGCTGTTATCTGGAAAGCAGCCATGCATTTGTGGGTTGGTTAGAGTATTATGTATACTGTACTACATGTAGGCACACATTTGTGGGTTGGTTATAGTATATATATATACTGTACTACATGTAGGCACACATTTGCGGGTTGGTTAGAGTATTATGTATACTGTACTACATGTAGGCACACATTTGCGGGTTGGTTAGAGTATTATGTATACTGTACTACATGTAGGCACACATTTGTGGGTCGGTTAGAGTATTATGTATACTGTACTACATGTAGGCACACATTTGTGGGTTGGTTAGAGTATTATATATACTGTACTACATGTAGGCACACATTTGTGGGTTGGATATAGTAATATATATACTATATGCAGACAGACATTTGACGGATCAACTCAGACATTCAGAAACTATTTCATAATGGAAAGACTGAAAGATGGGAAGATTGCAGTGATATAACTCGATGCGGCCTCGGTATTCGAATAAGAATCATAGCTTTGGAGATTGAATGTTTCCAAGTAGCTTGAAAGAAGCTCTCAATATATTTTCCTTGGTTGCTCTTTGCATAGACGTCAAAACTTTTGTCTGGGGTATTTCTGTTGGTTATTTTATTGACCGACTGTTGTTAAGAGCACTTGAAGTATGTGTGGTTTGGATCTCTGCATGCTTGCAAGGAGGGTGTGTTACACTGAAGGGTGGCTATACTTGAGGTAGGGTGGGCACAGGTTTAGGCATTTCCACTGTATAAAAGGATAAATGTTATAAACATTTTATAAAATGTTTTAATCTGTTTTGCTTCTTCAGAATTGTGTCTTCTTCGCTCGTTATTTGTCCCAGGGACACCATTCCACCTGAAGTTTGTCAGCGATGCTGTGTAAAACACTTGTGTATACTGAGATTCTGGCAGTGACGTTTTCAGGACACACAGAACCAAACAGTCGCAGTTGACGTAAACACAGCACCCCTTCTGATAACACGATGGGACAGACGCACTAAACAACTGGAGCTAAGATATAGAGTCTTTAATAACATAAACAAGACTTGAAGTTTTCTTGAAGGAAAGTAGAGAGTGATAAGACGAGACAACTTGTCCAAGACAAGAGCAGTGGTTCTACCAGGCAGTAGCTTTAGCTCAGCTGCAGTTTATTGCCTGAAAATATGTTTATCACAAACATGAGTGTTTTAGTTGACTGTTCGTGTGCAGGGTGGTCTGTATAAAGCCATAGGTAGCTCGAGCCTTGATCTTGGGCATCTGCAGCTGAAATCATAGATTTGGAGGCTCAATAAGATTAAATAGTTAGGGGGATGTTTCACAATGTATTGTCATATTAGTCATCATTCTTGTGAAAATTAGATCATAATCATGTGATAATTTGCATGGCATCAATTATTGTTAGAGATTTTATGGAAAAAAGAAATGGACAGGGCTGGAACAAAATGTGTGCAAGAAAGCGAAGAAAAACAAAAACTACTCCCGGCCCCCCAAAAATCAGATAATAATAAATAAAACCTTGTCCCTCTTTTCCCCCTACCTTTCCTGCTTTGTACTGGAAGAATGCTAAACATGGCAGGTGTATTATAAACTACACCTGTACTGTTACACCTGTGCTGATGTGTGCTTGTGTACCTGTGTATTGTCTCTGTGACGTTGGTCGTGTTTCAGGTATGTCTGATGTGTGTTTAGGTGTGCTACATTACAGGTGAATAGACATGAACGGCAATGCTTACACTGGGACTAGGGCAAGGGTAGAAATACACCTTGCATTTACATTGGGCAAGGGGAGGGGTAGAAATGCACCTTCAGCCTTGTATTACATTGGACAGTAGCCGTACGGCACTGTTTCCTCTTAGTTTTATAAAGTCAGTGTGTTTTATAAAGTCTTGTCAGTATCTGTATCTATGTAACCGGTATAACTGCCCTTAGCATAACATACCAGCTTCTGTATCTGTGTTATAAAGTAGTAAAACTGCCCTTTAGTGCAATAAACCAGCTTTGAAGGCAAGTAGCGCAGCAGCTAGTTATATTCCACTGAACACCCTGTCACACCTAACTCTACCACATCTAACTGTTAGCACTGAAACCACGAGGATGCTGCTACAGTACTTTGTGGCAAAGAGTTTCGCTAAATGGTGCAATGTAGTTCCGAAAAGTTTTTGAATACCTCGATTCTAGTTTGGTAGGTTGAAGGCATGACTCTTGTACTTTTCTTAGCTGGTATTAGGAATTAAGACGGTACGTCCACTAGTTGTCATTTTGTACATCATGCGTAGTCTGGTCATCGTAATTCGTATTGTCCAATATTCCCTCCCATAGATCTGATGTCCCCAAATGCCCTTTTGTCTCCCTGTGTTGATGTTGAATCAATTTGATGGGAGGATTTATTTGCGCAGAAAAGCAGCGTGCAGAATCGAGTTAAGGAGACAGAAGGGTGACCAGAAATGGGATTTCACAGCCGTGCAAGGCTGCTACCGTGAGTGAGCGATGGAAAATGTAATGTACAAGACTGGAAAATGTCTTAGACTTAGTTATGGTGACTAGATATTACTTCATAAAGAAATTACTGTGGTGATTCATATTTGTTAATCAAAACCCGTGCAGTGTGACAACCCAATGTACGTGAAGAATTTGGTCATAATAGACAGATATAGTCACTACAGACAGAATATGGGGAAAATTATCTAAGACAGCATCCATCCACTACTAAGTACACAAGTTTGACTGTATGTTTTGTCCTTCATAGTTAAGAAACCATGAAAAGATATTAAAGGTTGACAGGGCTGCTGTCAATATGAAAATTAGTGGAAACGCACGTAGTTAATTTTATTATGTGTGCCATTTATAATGCAGTCAGTCCTGATTAGTGCACTGTGGAATTTACAGTCATGTTCAATAAATCATTGATCAACATAAAAATTGACATCTCATATTTAATGGGGCTTGTATGTTATTGAAAATGATTAGCCTTGACTTGTGTATCAGAATAATGGCTTTTAATCAATAGCCATAACTCTTACTGTGTGTGTGGGGGGGGGGGGGGATTTAGTAAAGACAAAGCTAGGAAGGTTGGCAATTTTACCATGTTTGCTCTAAAATTGTTACGAAAACAATTGGTTGTGTAGACGCCTCACACAGAGAATTCAAGTTTATGTTAATTAAGAGGTTATTATATCGATCACTGGAGTTTATGTCTTTCTTAGAGAGGACAGAATACAATTTTTCCTGATCACCCACACATGTGAAAGTCAAACTGTAATTTCCAAGGCAATCCACCCAAATTTTTTATTAATCAACTCCAGTATTTGTCAAGAAATGGAGAATCCATATGAACTTTCAAGTCTGATTGCTGATCTCCAGCTGTCTCTGTCAAGGGAGTTGGCCTTTGCAGATTCAGCTTGTAAATACAGGGCTCGAAATACCACCTGCATATGCAGGTTAGTGCAGGTAAAATTGGAGATGTACAAGTATTTCTGGTGTCTACCTGCACCTAACCTGCACTGGTCCATGTACTGGGTTTTACACATAAATGTCCTATGATTTAGGTGTATATGGATTGTTATTAGCTGCATTGACTATTTCTACCTATAGAGTATAAAAGAAGAAATAATATCAATTGTATTCCGACCAGTTTTAGTATGATCCATACTTCCTAAATTCAGAGTGGTGCAGGTAAAATTTGTCTGGTGCAGGTAATTTTCAATGTTACCTGCACCAGTATTTCGAGCCCTTAAATATCTGTCCTTGACATTGTCTAGTACCCATCTCCTCCTGGGGCGACCATGTGGGTTCTGGCCCTCTACAGACAAGGTCAACACATCTGAATAAAGTCTAACTATAATTTAAAACTTATCCAAATTTTTACTGATCAACTCCAGTCTTTGTCAAGGAATGGATAGTCCACTTAACACATCAGGTGCCACAAGCAAGACAATCAGTCAAACCTGCACTAGAGTCAAGAGTATGGCTCAAGGGATGGATAAAATCTGGCTATGTGGACAGGTGGTCACTATAGACAGGGTTCTTAATGCTCCTGTCAATAAGGACAATGGGACCAGATGGTCTTTATACAGAGGTGACCACTGTTTAGCTAAGAGTTAGATTTGTCTTCCTCAAACAACTACCTGTTGTGTGTCACTGACAAAAGGTGGTAGATTCTACCTGAAAGGTCTAACAATTTCCAAAATCATATCCAGTTGCTTGACTAATTGCTATTTCGCATACATGTCACATGGTATGAAAGATTGTTTCATGCTGGAGAAACAACTTTTCAACCAAGACATCTGGCGAAGTCAGGAACAGGTCAAGAAGTTAGGACCTCCACTGTCTCAAGACATCATAAATCTCTTAAAGGTAGTCTTACCTAAAGTTCAGGCTGGCTGATGAAACACATCTGCTCAGGAAGATGTCTTGAAGTTTTACTCTTGCTGTAAATCTTCCATCTTATCCTTGTGGGCTTATTTTCGCAGCATGAATCCCACCATGAACTCATTACAATGCAAATATGTGTTTCCAATGTATTACTGTATTGCAGAAGGTTTTTAGCTGCAAATTTATAATCCTACAAAAGTCACGTAGTATATATATGCTTTGTCTTTACTAAATCCCCCCCCCCCCCCCCCCACACACACAATAAGGGTTATGGCTATTGATTAAAAGCCGTTATTCAGATACACAAGTCAAGGATAATTGAATTCATGGTATTGGTAGGGAAAGTGTGAGGTTGATGACTTCTGCTTTGGTTTCCTGTGTTGGTATTGTTTAATTTTGAAGGTGTTTGATATTGTGAGTACTGTCAAACCCAGTCATACAACCACCTGGCACTGGCAACCACCATCAGTCACAAGCCATATTAATACAGTCCTGTTCATTTTTACATAGATAACCTCACTCTTCAGTCAGCAACCATTCTACCTTGGTCCCTGTAGTAGTCGTTGAGTCAAGGTTTGGCTGTATGATACTAAAGATATGTCACACTTCTTCTTTTCCCATCCCCAATTTAGCTCAAGTATGATGCTTTTTGGAGTAGCCATTAATGTTATGTGTCCTTGCTATGGCTAGCGTTCTTAGCCAAACACTCTCCTATACTCATGAATTTTTGGAGCAGTATCTAAAACCTTCTTCAGTTAGGCTGACCCTGACTCAAGTTCTTTGATCATGTGATCTTGTGCATAAGTGACAAAGAAAATGGTGGAGGGTGCTTTGATTTCTGTACCCACTTTCTATTTTTCCAAGTAATTTTGAATTTTGTAGCAAAAAAAGGTAAGAATGGGTGTGCAACAATGATCAAGTACGATTGCAGTACCAGTAGAAAGCAGTGTTTGTTCCTGTTTCTGTCTCTCCTGTTTAAGCAGGCTGCTGAACTCCCCGGTGATGTGTTCATTCCCTGTTCCTGTGAGATGAGGGCAGAGATAGCTCCTACTGAAGGCAGCGATAGCTCCTTCTGAAGTAGTGCGGCTGTCAGAATCTCGCCGTGTCCTCATTTTTCACCCCCCCTGTAATGTGGCCATATCTGGGGAGTACAGCTCACAGCCCCGTACATTAACTCTATCTCTCTGTATATTTATGTCACGCTCGCGACGCTACGCAGCGCTCAACTGCAAATCAGAAGCGGCGTGGGCTCGATTAGCGCAGGAATATTTTACTCGTTTCTACGGGGAGCTTTTCTGAGTTAATGACTATAATCGTTGGTGGGACCTTCTTAGAACTAATTACTCAAATGCTGAAATGGTAAACGAGGCAGTGATGGGTTTGTCATTAGTATAAATGCTTCTAGATATTTTTTGGTTTTTGCATTTCAGGACGTGCTTGTTAGTATGACACGGGAGCTCATTTGGAATCCTTGGATTTAGAATGTTAAGAAATATTATGATGGATTTCTAAAATCGTTAATTTTCTTTGTCATTTACTAGAATAATGTGCCTACACCAACCAAACGCCTGGAATTATTTCTTCAATACCTGGAGATTTGTATGGAGAGTTTCTTTTGTAGCGATGATCAAAACTAGCCAGAGTTCCAGTTCCGTAGTGACCGCAGGCTCAATCCTTTTGCTAACGACGGATTAGCAAGCGAATGTATTGAGCCAGTGGTCACTATGGAGGCTGGAACTTCAGGCTAGATAAAAACTGGGCCAGTCAAAATGTGTGTTAATGTATAATATTTGCGATTTTTTAAATATCATGTCTAACAAGGTTTTTTCTTTGTGTTTGCATTTGAGATTGGAAAGAAAGTTTCCTTTATGATCAAATCTGTGTTGTGCAAAATATTTGTGTTATTAATATATATAGTATTTACTTTGTTTTTATGATTGTTCAAATGTCTAACAAGGTTTCTTCTTTGCGTTCGCAGCAAGATGAACACAACTGCGCCAACCGAACCGGACACGGACACGATAAAGATGTTCGTTGGGCAGATCCCACGCTCAATGGACGAGAAGGATCTGAGACAGATGTTCGAGGAGTTCGGACCGGTCTACCAGCTTAACGTGCTACGGGACAGAGCCACGGGACAGAGCAGAGGTACGCTAGCACACCCCCGTATCTATAATGGTACAGGCCATTCTCATGGACCGTGCCAAGATTCTTGTCTTGTGACTTTTTATAAAACAGAATTGCCAGATTATTTGTCTGGTAATTTTTATCACCCCTATTTTCACAAATGGCATGGTCCAATCCTTGATAGCATCTAGAGATTGTAAGGGAGATTGGCTAATGTCCATTCTCAATAAGGGGTGATTGTATGTTATTGTGCAGAAAGAAAGCCTTACAGGCAATGTGTCATGGTAAGGGAGGTTATGTGAAGTTCGACATGCCATTGGTAGGGCATGCCGTCCTACAACAAGCTTGTCTGTCATAGGAAATTTTAAGCTGTCAGTTTAACAAAGTCAAGTGTTTGCCAACTTTTACTTGTGGCTCAAGGTAGGGGTTTATCTCAGTGTGTGGTGACTGAAATATTAGGGACATGATAGACACTGGACATATGCCTCCTCTCCCACAATATGGTATGCTATGTAGTCCACAAATTAGGAGGCAGGGACAGGAATGGTCTGATCTCTCTGCATTTTCGGAAGTTCCTTGTCAGAGTGAGCAGCTGGTTTGTGCAGTTTAAGGTTGGAAGTGAAACTTAACGATCGTGGGAGAGGGATCAGGAATTCTGCCGACCCTCCGTCCCTGTCACTGGTCCGTCCTTTTCTGAACAAAATCTTCCATATGGAGAACACTGCATGCTGGGAATGGTGTAGAGAGGGCAAAGGTCATGTGCCCTTATTTGGAGGTATCCAGGTTCAGCTTAGTCCTAGAATTTTGCCTGTACCATTTCTGCTAGAAATTCCTTTTTTGGCTGTTTTGATGGAAATTTGTCATAAATGATAGAGGTTTGAATTTTTTTGTCCGCCAAATTGTATGTTTTGCTGCATCTTCAATTATTTCTTTTGCATATTGTATATTTAAGTTGCGTATTTACTAAGTCAGTTACTAAGTCAGTCCCTTTCTAAGTCAGTGTGTTATGTATGATTATGAGATAAACGGTTGGGGAATGTCTTTATTCCATTTCCAGCATAAACTATTTGAACATTCTTACAAATAGGCTGATTGAGTGCTTATGCCATAAAAGCACTCAATCAGAATGTTCCTTATCTGTGAACTCTTAAGAAAAGCTCCTTCCTTCTTGGTTCCCCAAAGAAAGATTTTGAGAAGTTAGGAGAACATTCTCTCATATAAAAGCTGCCTCATAACTTGTATACTTCAAGGATATGTTGTTACTGGTCTATGTACTTTGTCAGTTCTAACACACTTTCAAGATGTTACGACTGAGTTTAAAGTTACAAACTCATAGCTCAAGTCATGACACTAACAGATCTTAGTACATGAAATTGAAAGTGCATCTTAAGGAAAGTATCATCTATGTCTTCAGGTATAAAGAAATCCCCTTTAAAAGTGAAACATACCTTCCTGTCCATCAGTATGGTTTGCATGTAAAAGCTAAAAGGCCCCCGGCTGAAAGTTAACGAAAATTTATGTCTAACATTCAGGGTATCTCTCCCCCTACCCATTAAAGTTGCGTCTGGTAGGGACGATACCATACATCGCTGTAACATAAAAGCAGAGGGCCGTGGGCTAGGCACTTTATATAGATACAGTTTATGACATGTTGGATGGAAATGCGGGTGCATTTGTTGACCTAATTTTTGACTGTGGCTGCACTGGTAGCTGAGATATTTGTGTGTACATAGGCACTACTATATTCAGCATGTTCTTGGTATTTCTGTGTTGGAAAAATGGTATGAATATAATGTAATGATAATATAATGTCAATCAATCAATCGTTCGCTTTAGTTGATGTGTGGTGGCTACAGACAGTTCAGAGTCTTGTTCAACACATTGAAGTTAGCAGCAAAATTTCATATGTAAGCTCTTAAGAGTGTCAGTAAAATTTACATGTACATTTACATTTACAGTGTCCATATTTCATCCAGGTGCTGAAGTTACTATTACCTTGCGTATCGTATTACCTGAAAGTCCAATCTTCATCGACATAAATTTTGCTGACATTATCTTTAGACTTTTTTATCAAGGAGTTTGAGTTTATCCGTATAAACTTACTGCTGAAAAAGTTTAACTGTTCAACTGTATAAAGTTGTTGCATAAGGGACATAGAAGGTATGTTAAGATGCATTAAGAGGAACGTTATCTATGCTCCTGAACCCTTACATCACGTTTATCTCCTGTTCTATGGACGAAGGAAGACTCGTATCTCCCTGTTGGAGACAGATAACATTATCTCACGGCTTGTACTAGTCAGAGATGTCAGCCGGCCACGTGTAATGAACAGGTTCTGAACTCCGAGTCACGTCAGCGCGCTTTCAAGTTCTGACTAAGATGGAACGGAGCCTCGCGGGCGTAGCTGGCGGATTTGAAGCTGGACGATTTTATCGTCTGAACAACGTCAGATGAATCGTTTGTGAGATAGATTTGATATAGATCGGAGTAAATTATCTAAAGAATCTTTCCTAGAAAGAGAACATTGATGGAGAAGGTACTAAAAGGAGCTCGAGCAGTTTCTTTGACAGTGAAAGAAGATTTAGTGATAAAAAGTGATGAAAACTCACAAGAAAATACCTCATTGACGTACATTGACCATTGATAGCCTCAAACTGCAAATTCATATAATTTGGTTGTAGTTTTGTTTGGTGGTAGAAAAAAAGGGAGTTTCTTTGTAGTGTTTTAGTTTCGCAATTAATGAGTTGTATATAAGGTAGACATATGCACAGTGTTATGAAGAGGTATCTGCAAATACAGAAGCAAAGCGAAAGTTTAACAATTTACAGTATGATGTCACCCCTGGTCTTAGGCTGTAATTTTTATGGGGGAGGGAAATGCAGAAATAGATTTTGAATTATTCATGTAATTACAGAATTGAATGGCATTACTTTTTAATTACATGGACTTAATTATCGTAACAATCCCATTTGTCCCCCTGTAAAAGTGATCTGGTTACACAGAAGCCACCTGTTGAGTCTGTACGTTACTTGTCTGCCAAAAAGTATACTATATTCAATTTTAGGTCCCTGTTAGAAAATTATTTATGGTGTATGAAAATTTAAGAAAAAAAACAGTGCGTATTTATATATGATTCTTGATATATAATAGTATCAATGCTTATTTGTGAAGGAATCTGTTAATTTTTATGGTTTTTTTATTGTTGAATTATTGCAAAATATGTAAAATAGTCATAAATTCCTGCAACTAAAGTTAGGTATATTCAGATCTAGTTCATCTGCTTTAATTGTTGAAGCTATGAGTGTTGAACATATTATGGAAAGATTTTACTTGTCATAAATTCCTGCAACTGAAGTCTGGTGTTTTCAGCTCTAGTGCCTCTGGTATAATCGTTTGTAATGTAATGTATGGTTTTGCACCAGTTGTTAGCACACGAGTACATCCGTGTTTGTCCCACGCTCAAATTTGTACAGCAGGGAAAGTCAACATGATAACCTCACATCTGGCAGGTATGGGCTTGTTCCCAATAGTAATGGATTGGTTTTATTTGGACTTGAACCTGGTAGGGCAAATGTAACAGCTGAGTAGTAGTATCCATTTATGGGAATAACTTTAAAAAAGGACATAATCTGGATTTTCAACATGTTGCTGAACCCTATAGTTTATAAACAATACAAATTTGGTGTGAAATTGTTTGGTTTTAGTGGGCTAAATTCAATTTTCTCGAAAAATGAAATATGAAGATGTACGTCAGGAAATATACCCAAGCTGTACCTAATTTAGAACATTTTGTGTGCTTTGTTGTCTTTCGTATCAAAATACCAAACCCTATAATTTATAAACAATACAAATTTTAGTGGGCTGAATTCACTATTTTTGAAAAATGAAATATGAAGATGTACGTGTGCTTTGTTGTCTTTCGTATCAAAATTTTCATTCCTGCAAACGCCTGGCCAAACGCTAGTTTGGAAACATGTTTCCAGAAAAGGTTTTAGAGTAGAGAAAGGACATTATCAACTTCACATGTATGTCTTGTGCCGTTGGTTTGATGTTTTCTGAGATATATTCCAAGTGCTTCACCAATTTCCTTACTTGCAAGCTAAAATGGACAGCCTAAAAGCTTCAACGTCTAAAAGGATTTTTGGAAACCCTCCCAGAGTTGTTAACGCTGCCCCTGATAGAACGCAGGGACGTCAGGGTTGTCAGAAAGTGTCACTGTTTCCGCCCGGACTGACGCTGGTGGGAGACCCATACACGGTCCTCCTGTGTGTGTGGAAATGTCAGACGTCGGGATGTGCTATAGATAGCAGGAGCACTTCAAACCCATGGTTGTGGTTATAAAAGTCCAATGCCGCAAGAATGTAGCTTTTTGGTTCGCCGATCTGTGAAAAAGAAAATGCAGCTGAACTGGAAAAACCCTGGACCTTGTTGGTACATACAGGGGGTGGATGTAGATACAAGTATCCATGGTCAATTTTCTTCTTGGGCTTTTGCTGAATCTTTACTTTGAAATTAAAGAGAAATAGGGTGACGTTAGCCTACTCCTTGGTTATACCTTACCTATTAGTAACCAAGACAAATTTTGTGCTAGAAACCTGGGCCAAGCTAGGCAGCTTTTGGGAATGTATGATATAAAAGACACCAAACTAGACAAGAAGTAAAGAGAATACTTGACAAAATTGGTGTATATTTTTATGCATGCATTTTTATTTTTCGTTTCTACAAACAGCCTTGCCGGTCCCCAGTTTGGAATTGTGACATTTATAGTCTTCAGGTTAAAACCCTGTCTGTAGGCTCTCAGGACACCTGGCGTGCCTGACATGTCCACCTGTTGGTCCTGTCTTTGTCAGGGTTGGCTTTGATGTAATTACCATGTCATGTAAGGGGAACAGCTGGGGCACAGGGATTAACCATTCACCTGCTGAGGGGGCCTTTTGGGTCAGAATTTGTCCTGGTTAGGAAGTGGACAAAGGGTTAAAATTGGACTGAAGATGAACAAAGTGGACTTTTTCAAAATGCCATTTTCATGATTTTGTGGAAGACTTAGACTTAGACTTTATTCAAATCCACAATCACATTGTTGTAGCTTGACAATAAACAAGTACATTGCAGCTACTCTTTCCATGGTCCTTTGTTGTTGGCAGCAAACATGATGGTACAAAACCTTGACACACAGGAACACATAGACTATGACACCAGAATGAATGTGATGATATGAGCAACAAGTTGAATGTAGAATGGAAAATGCCATCTCCACAAACAAAGGAATTTTTTCAACAAAATAAACTATCGTAATAATAAATGCCAAGAAATAGAATGTAGTCCTTGATGGCCAGATAAAAAAAAAATCTCCAGTAGGCCTCCTTGATATACAAATTCTTAGTTAAAACTGTTTGGAAAGATTCCAGCCTGGTACAAATGTAATGAATAGATTAGCCTCAAATGGGTTTGCCATTTGAGCATTCAGCACTGATTTTGAGTCGGTTAAATAAATATTAAACCCCAATTTGCTCCATGGTTAGAGTCATATAGTCAGTTGTAACAAGCCATGATGACTTCAGGGTGACCTTGGTGGCAGGATTCCCCCCAAGGTCGGGGTGTTGACCCGTGAGCGAGCTCGTTACACACCTGGGTGCACAGGTGATGGGTTCTATTGTGTTCTGGGTGTAATTTGGCCACGTGCCCCCCTGGGGCAATCGGTCTACAAATCACATTGGAGGGGAATTCCCTGTTGGCTAGGGGCTTATACCTACAGTATAGAGGCAATGTCATAGCAACAGTCAATCTAGTATTACAGGGTTAAATGAAAACCCTAGGTAAAATGGTTAGAAATCTATAAACCAATCATTTCCAGCACTATTTGCTGATGTTTTGTTACCATATGAGTAAAAGTCACACAGATTTTAGGGTGCACAAAAATCAAGCTACCATTATCGTGAAAAGCTGATGTTGCAAGTGTGAAAAATACAGAAAGTTTGCTGAGAAAAGAGAAACAAATACATGCTTTGTTTTGAACACCTTTAGCGAAGCTAATTGCATTGAATGGGACTTTTTGGCCTGATGTACAAGCTACAACTTGTTGCAACTGGAATACAAACAAAAATGCATATTTATGTCCATGACAGGGTTATCATATTTATTGCTACGCATGTCTCGTCATCACAGTGGGAAAGTGCTCGTTACCGAGCCAATCAGATTAATTAGCATTACTAATCTGGTACTTACTATTCTGATTGTGCAGTTTTCTATGTTAACGAAGGCGGGGGCAGCAGATGCAGGTCTGTGGGCTCCCTGGTGTTTAATTAGCGAGATATGATTGATGCGTTACGCATCAGAGAGCATCCTCTGCCCTAGGACAGACAAGGGCACATGATTCAGCCACGCCGTCTGAAATTGTTGGGTCTATAATTTTTGGAAAGCAGTAAATAATAGTGCCCATAATACGTGCCAAGAACATGAAATATCAAAACTGGAAGTTCAGCTGTGGAACTAAGGAGAGCTGCTTAGAGGACAAATAGATTAATAACTAGAATCTTGTCTTCCTTTCAGTTTGCCAACCCAAACATCATAAAGATATATCCACAACTTCTCTAGTTATATTGATAATATAATCTCTCTCGCACATGCACAAAACACACACAAATATTTCCTTTATTAAAGCAAATGCAACTTATCAATAAATCAAAATTACAGATCATATTAATACCTTTTTATTGTTGGTTTTATTCTATTTGTTTAATGCGCTCTAGGAGAGGCCTATAATAAGAATCAATCACCCAAACCTTGTTATTGCTTATTAATTTGAGACAACTTGTTAGAATTACAATTTAACAAGCCCAGGTTCGATCAGGTTAGACCAAGGCCAGCGTACCGATAGATTTATCCAATCAATTCTCTAACCAAACAGCTTCGGTACGTTTCTCTCTCCCCAGCTGTAACCGTCAGGACGGTAAAACGATCGGCCAATGACTCAGAAAATTGACGAACACTTCAACTCGTTTCACGCCACGGCGCCGTCAGGAGTGGCTCGATGCCTTCCAACGAGGGATTTTACGTCCAAAGTTATCATCATCGAATAACCCGTGATGGTATTATTCACGCAGTACTAGAAAGACATGAGCCGGCCCGTAAAATGGTAACGGCTGTTTTATTCCGTCATAGATTATACTATGTTGGTAAATCTTTGCTGACAGTGTAGACGTCATAATCTTTTACTCGTGAAGTAAAGCCTAATGATGGCTTTGTCATCGCCTGAAACTCACAGTATTCTTCCCTTCCCTTGTCAGACTACAAGGGATGCTCAAGCTCTTTGATACACCACAAGGAGCACATTTTATGTACACGTTACTGAAGACCCTGTGCTCCTGGCACTTCTTGTTGCCTGTGATATATTGCTTCATATGACTGGCTTCATGTAGCTTGTCAGATATATTTGGGTCGGCTACTCAACTCAGTTTGTGTGGACGGCATCTGCTTTAGACTTTAGACACTGAATGTGGTGTGAGAGTGAAAAAATATAGTTTGCTTAATTTTCGACAGAACAAACTTACCGTGTGTTACACGACAGATAATTGTACATCTTCTGTAAAATGTTCAGATGTTAGCTTAGCTAGGAAAGTTGTTGGTGTCCTTCAGAGGGGCTCATCACTGATCCACAGGGACCGATTCTCAGTCCCAATGGACACTAACGAATCCAGGTAATTAGTGGTTAATTAGGGCTGATTATGACACGCCTCAGTCCCTCTCGATCCTTGGTTTCCCATGCAGAAAGCTGCAGGTTTGGGAAAGGTGACTTCACATGAAAGTCACAGATGTGTCTCCAATTCAAAAGCTGCATATACTGATATAGCAAATTCATTGATTTGTAGGACTGGATTTCTTGGTATGAAGAAAAAGGAGGTTTTTGCAGCAAAAAGTATAAAAAAACAATAATAACAAACAGTAACTGTTTCACTTTTTTCAATCACCTACATTTGATTACGTTGCGAGGAAAAAGTGTATTGAAAATTGAGGGTTAAAAGTTTGGATAATTTCAAAATGAGTGTAGCAAATTAAGACTGACAGCATGAATTATTTTTTGTAAGTACAGTGATTTCTATAACTGCCTTCGACATATTTAATCAACAAAATTGCTAAATTCAATTACAAGAGCCTTGAAAAGAAATATGAAGTTTGATTACAGTTTCCCTTATTAGCATTACAAAGCAGGGAGGATAGATTATAAATTCTTAATTCGCAAAGAGACACTCATAATTGATATCATAGCCCTTACATGAGATTTCCCTTCAGGGTATTACTGAGTAGAAGAGACCACCAAGGGTAGTACAGAAGACAGAGTACCCTGTAGACAGCACCAAGGGTAGCACAGAAGACTGAGTACCCTTTAGACAGCACCAAGGGTAGCACAGAAGACTGAGTACCCTGTAGACAGCACCAATGGTAGCACAGAAGACTGAGTACCCTGTAGACAGCACCAAGGGTAGCACAGAAGACTGAGTACCCTTTAGACAGCACCAAGGGTAGCACAGAAGACTGAGTACCCTTTAGACAGCACCAAGGGTAGCACAGAAGACTGAGTACCCTTTAGACAGCACCAATGGTAACACAGAAGACTGAGTACCCTGTAGACAGCACCAAGGGTAGCACAGAAGACTGAGTACCCTGTAGACAGCACCAAGGGTAGTACAGAAGACTGAGTACCCTGTAGACAGCACCAAGGGTAGTACAGAAGACTGAGTACCCTTTAGACAGCACCAATGGTAGCACAGAAGACTGAGTACCCTGTAGACAGCACCAAGGGTAGTACAGAAGACTGAGTACCCTGTAGACAGCACCAAGGGTAGTACAGAAGACTGAGTACCCTTTAGACAGCACCAATGGTAGCACAGAAGACTGAGTACCCTGTAGACAGCACCAAGGGTAGTACAGAAGACTGAGTACCCTGTAGACAGCACCAAGGGTAGTACAGAAGACTGAGTACCCTGTAGACAGCACCAAGGGTAGCACAGAAGACTGAGTACCCTGTAGACAGCACCAAGGATAGCACAGAAGACTTGAGTACCCTGTAGACAGCATAGCTTAGTGGGGACTCTTCACATTTCCATATCAAACCTGGCTGTCTCGCTGGGATTGGACATGTCAGATCCAGGCCTGGAGGATCAGGGCAACAATCACATCAAAAACACTCCTGGCACCTCGGGGAGGGCTTCCTTAATTAGTCTGGAGCATTAGCATTGCAAATCATGGGGACAAAGGCATTAGAAGGTGGTTATGTTTGCTGGTACGTTACATTAGAAGGTGGTTATGTATGCTGGTACGTTACATTAGAAGGTGGTTATGTATGCTGGTACGTTACATTAGAACGTGGTTATGTATGCTGGTACCTTACATTAGAACACGGTTATGTATGCTGGTGCGTTACATTACAGGGTGGTTATGTATGCTGGTACGTTACATTTTTTTATTTTTCTTGATTTATAGAGAAACTGTACATTCAAACCTGTACGAGTAACCACTCTCCCTCTAAGTAATACAACCTGGCCATTTTAACCAAAATATTATCAACTAGATATATGAACATATGAAATAAATAAAATAATGAAAGAGCATTGCCTTGCTTTGTTATATACGTATGAAATGAATTACATTCTGTGGGTTATCCAACAAAAATTAGACAAAAATTTCACATGAAATTCACAATATGAACCCCAGACCATTACAGAGCCAATGCATTTTTTTGTTAGATATCACATGCTATGTTTTCCATTGTAATAAGTTTTATTTAAATATTTAAGGAAGTGAAGGTCATATGTACAGAGGTCAAGCAGTAATGTCCTCCTTCTCTTAAGGCTCCTTCTGCTCTTTATGTCTTACTTAAAGAAGAGGTCGTGCCCTAATGAATCAAACCTCCGCAAAACTGACAGCCATGGGCCCTGGTCATGTGCTGAATTACCCTGGACAACACGGGGGCATTATGGGGATTGCGGGGACTTACGGAACTAGGTTGTTACCATGGCAACGGATACCTGCGGATCTGGGACGTCAGGGGTCGTTAGGGAAACGACATGTCGGGTTGTCCCTGTGAGAGGGTTTGGGAGGAGGAGACCTCCAGGAAGGTTTAGATGAGGGTACCTGGAGATATGTCTTTCTTTTTCAGGGCTCAAAATTCATTTTTGGGATTAGGTGCACTGGTGCACCCAGCTTAAAAAAATGGGTGCACCCAAAACGTTTTGGGTGCACCACTTGAATTTAAGTACTAGTTATAACCTAATAATAAAACTAAGTTACAAGCTATCAAATTCTGAAACAAGTACCATGACAGACATTTTGATTATCTTTCTAACACTTAGATGTCAAGAAGATGATGTATACTAGTATACTTTGATATCTTTACATACATAAACCTAAGAACATATCAGGTGCACCCTGTGCACCCACAGAAAGTAATTGGGTGCACATCTCCAATTTTGGGTGCACCTGCACCCAGTATTTCGGGGCCTGTTTTTGGTTTTGGTGATATGTTGCTTTTTGCCCTGTAACATGGTCATTTTGTGTTGTAGAGATTAATTTGTTCATGAGGGTTAGGAAGAGATGTCCAAAATTTAACACAGAATGGCTTGTGTCACGTTGACATAATATTGGTTTATCAAGTTTGAGTTACTTTTCTACCACCACTTAAGGAAAAACTGGTAACGCAATGAAATTTTCATTTACATTTCAAACTTCTAGTTTTTTTGCAATGGCTATACACCTTTCTCACGCGGCGGCCATGATAGATCCAAGAAGAGGTCAATGAGGCAAACAGACAAAACTTATTTCTAAAATCAGGTCCCATTTAGTTTTCCCCCAAACCACACACATTTTCATGATATAAGATGGAATAATAAATATTACAAGAAGTGTTATGCACCGAAAAATGTAGCAATTTAGAGTAGTGTAGACTGACCCCATAGTCCATTAAGAGATGCAAAATAAAAACATAATAATGCAAATTTTTAACGAATTTGCAGCGATTCACTTAATGGTCCATTTTCTAATTGGCAGGCTACCATTGGTCGAACTGCAAATTATGATGGACAGCCTTCTGTTTGCCACATTGAACTCGTTTAAGATCTATCATGGCCGCCGCGTGAGAAAGGTGTATAACCCATAGTTGTGTTGAACAGGCCCAGAGATATAGGGTGCCTACAGTAGCTAGTCATGCCAGCTTTGAAGTCTGATGGGTAATTACAGTAGGTATGCAAAAACTGTTTACAGAATATGCATTTGGAAACTAGAAAGTCAGTCCAGACCAAAAACTAAAAGAGCTGTGACAGTCGTTTTCTTTATTCCTGTTCTATGTAATCTCCAAGCAGATCCTACAATGGCATAAGATAGTACCAAACTGGCCAAGGAGTATAGTTAGCCAAGAGGTAGCAAAACTCACTCCTAAGCCGGCTTCACTCCTCTGCCAGCTTTTGATACTATCTTATGCTACCATAGGATCTGCTTGGAGATTAGTTCTATGTCCCATTGGCTGTGATAAAGTACCCAAGAAAAGATACTGTAAATGAATTTAAGTTGGCGGGGATTTAATTTCGCGGTAGCGGGAAAAATGACTTTTTGCGGTGGATTTAAGTTCGCGGTAACACCATAGACTGCAATCTAATATCATAATAGAAAAATGTTCGCGGTGGTTTTAAATTCGCGAATATTAATCCACCGCGAACATTTCTGCATTTACAGTACTTTGTGAGCACCGTTGTTTGTCATGAAAACTTTGTTGCCAGCCCCATGCTGCGGAATAGATTACCAAGTGTGATTCATCATCGAGAAATCTGTGTGAATGTCACATTCCCCAGCAGAGCCTGTATCTATCTGTACCTCCTGCTTCGCTTGTCATGTTGGTTGTCATGTTTCACAGGGAAGGGACTGATAAATCAGGCCTGTGTACCGCAGGGGAGTCTCATGATGCCGTTCTTTCTCCAGGGTGGAAATTCTGGATGTACACGCACTTTGCTGCATCCAAGTATGAAGCTTCGTATTTTATATTTATAACTAGATATTTCTGTGGGGTTATGTCAACTAGGTAAAGGTACTTTTGTACACTGATATGTACAGTATATTTTTTTTCATCTAAGTGTGAAGAAAAATTAAGGAAACCTTTGTTTGACTTGTTAAAAAATTCTGAAGTTTGGTATGGAATTTCAGATTCAAGAGGGGGATAGGAAGGTTTTTTTATTTTAGATTTTTTCTGACATTCTACTTATAATATATTTCTCTGTTGTGCGTCTGTTTCTGAAACTGAATTTCGCACCCTGCCATTACCTGCTATCTCCCATACTAGCAAGTTGCACGTCTTGAAAGTTGCACAATCTTAGCACTACAGCCTTGCTTCTTACACAGACTAGGAGAGTACCATAATCCCAAGTAACCCCACATCTTAATCATAATGTCTTAAGATTCTTATTTCTTACTCGTCTACTTCTCAGAGTCTGCAGTCTTGAAAAATGTAAGCAGCAAAGAAAGACGACAGTCTGTGTATCAATCAAGCGGCAGTGTCTGGTTTGCAGTAGATTAGTCTTGTTGAATTTGTCTTGCATTTTCTCAGGCAGTGAACTGAAAATATAGTGTTGTATCTTTGAACTTTCTATCCTTGTTTGGGTATAGTACATTGGCCTATAGCAACATGATTAATTTATTTATTTCATTCAAAACAGTGGGGTTGCCTGCGAACTTGATTGCCAAGATGTTTATAAAAGAAAAAAAGACAAACAAGCAATGTAAATATTTTTGGCTTTCGCTCAGACAGAAGTGAGCTACAAGCGTAAGCATGAATTGACAACAGCTCAAAATCTGACTTTATTCTAAAACTTTTGCTCTGTTGAATGAATAATGATAGAGATAAGCCATCAATCAAACTGTAAGGTGCATTTTTGTCTTGAAGATGAAAACTCGAATTATTCCTCTTTCTTCCCAGCCCAGTAGAGACCTAATTAAGGAGTCCCAAATGTCTGAAGTTTGCCGGAAGTCCTTCAGAATTCCACCATCTTAAAGTTGTTCTTAATTCCCATAACGTCCATCCATCATCTTAAGACATGTTTTACTTCCTTAAGATGGATCCTTGGCTTATTCCCATCACTTTTGAGCACAGCAGGAGCCCAATTAGACATCTTAAGAGAATCCAGTTTTCTTGAAGAGTTGACTGAGTCTGTAGTTGTTTCCTTCACTTGGAAAGAAGTTCTACCATTTACAAGGTCCCAAGGCAGGCAACGGTCCTAAGATGCACAGGCGGAAACATTGCAGGGTAGTACTAGTAGTATTGCATATAAATCAAACTGCACATCTTTCGTCTTGCAACAGTTCATACCTAGATACTGTTCATATCTTTAATGTTTACTTCCTTCATATGAGATGCCACATACATGATAATTTGAGCTAAGAAAATAAAAAATTCATTCATAGTATCATAAATTGTCACTTGTTTACAAAACACTCAACTATTGTGCGTCTTTTGCTTTGGGTTAAAGTTTTATCTCTTTTGAATGCTTGACTTCCTTTGTGTGCTACTGACTGAGAAAAACATACTGTTGCTTCTTTGTTCTGTCTGGTAAAATGCCAACAAGATTCCCTACACTGAACTGGATCATAGGTCATGTCAGGTCACCTGTACCCCAGTCCCCGATGGACTGCTAAGCACCAAGGGCACCACCCAAGACTGAGGTAATTGGGGCCCAAATGGTTCAAAATCTGGGTTTGGAGTTTTATTTGGCAGGTTGCCATGGTAAAATGGTTGATTTTACCTGTATCCTGCTGTTCTAGGGCTGGAATTTGCAACACCTTTGTTTGCAAAGGGACAGTGCACTGTATACTACAGATAGGGGTCGCTGTAATGAGGGGAGAGTACATTTGTCATCATGGGGGACACTGCAGTATAAAAGAACTGACGATCCAAATAAAATAAATCTTTTGGTGTCATTACATTTTGCATGTAACAGCATAACAAACACAAATGATAGTGATGATGATGATGATGAAGGTGAAAACCTTAGTTATGTGCAACCTTAGAAAACTGTTTCCTTCTCCAATTGAAAGAAAATTGAACATTCAAAATTCATAGCTTGTTTCTGTTATTCACAGTCACTATCTAGTTTTGTTAGTAGCAACAACTACGAAAAATATACACGGTAGACTAGTATCCAGTATTTGATAATATTGCTGCGTTGGTCCGTGACACGGGTGGGTAGCAGTTAGCTAGTCTGTACACCATGCTTTAAACCTTCTCTAACATGTATATTTTTTATGCTAGCTCAGTAGTACCAGGGCTCGAAATTCATTTTGGGGATTAGGTGCACTGGTGCACCCAGCTTGAAAAATTGGGTGCGCAAAATATTTTTGGGTGCACCACTTAGATTTAAGTAATAACCTAATAATAAAACTTTGTTACAAGCTATCAAGTTCTTAAACAAGTACTATGACAGACATCTTATTACCTTTCTAACACTTAGATGTCAAGAATATGATGTATACTAGTAGACTTTGATATCTTTACATACATAAACCTAAGAAAATAATTGGGTGCACAGCTCCAATTTTGGGTGCACCTGGGTGCACATACACCCAGTATTTCGAGCCCTGAGTACCCTTGCTTTTGTCCCCTTATTGCATATTCCTGTGATCTAGCCTTCATGTCTGCATGTTTCTAATGATTAATGTTTGTTCCAGGACCTCTGAAACGCCGTCCTTAGACAGAAACATCCCTCCTGAGTTGCCCCTTCGTTAAAGTAGCACTCTAGCTTTTTGAAGTTCTGCAGGAATATTCCTGCCTTCTTAATTGTGCGTGAATGTCTTGACCTTGTGGCTTGTGCATGTGACCTTGAGATGAGGGAAGATTCCCTGAAGAAGGTTGGGAATCCCTTCTTGCTCGGCAGGACTGTCTTGGGGTTTTCTTGGCTGTTGAAAGGTCTGAAGTCTTGTACTTTGTGTTCTTGAGGGGAAAATGCTTCGGTCTGCTGTGTGACTTGACATTTCTGGTTGGGGAGGGGGGCGTTTCTGATAACAGATCTTGGATCTTGCGACGTTAGACTTTACAATACTCCTTAAACATAAATTACTTTAAGCTTTCGAAAGAGTATACTTTTTTTTTTTACTTGAACTTCTGTTCTAGGGAGTATAGACTATAGAACTTTTGCAACAGGCAAGCAATAAGCTTTTAGCAGTAAGTAAGCTTTTCAGGAAAGTTGCCATTTTTCAAGACTAGGTGTTCCAGTGCTCATAACTCGAGAAACACACAACCTTAAACAAACAATACTTGTCTCCCTGGGGGCCAAGTAATAAAAACTACATCAACGCATTATATAGTATATCCAAAATATGATTGAATCTTTTTACCAACTACCAACTCTTTTTACCAACTGCTCATAGAAAATTTGTCCACGTCCGTACAAGATTGATGTGTTGATGTTTACGACCTGTGCCTGAGGTAAAATGTGCGTCCATTTGTCACCCGGTGTCTTCCCGAAGCCTGTGGATTTCCGGCGGGGGGACGGGACTGAGATAAACCCCCGTTATTGGCGGTACCTCCGGCTACATATGGTTCATCTGTATGGTAATATTTACTGCTGCAGGAGCTGCACTGTCCTTTCTGGGATACTAGCCATGTGTCAGTGTGAGGCCAACTTCATTTCTCTGTTTTCGGATTTAAAAAAAATAAACAGTACAGAACTGAAATATCAACAAGACAAACTATTCACGGGTGGAATATCAACAGAAAACATGAGTTCAATGAATGTCTCAGTTTTAGGCCAATTTCATTTCTCGGTTTTCAAATCGGTTTTCCGATTTGAAAACAATAGTTCTTAACTGAGATATCAACATTAAAACAGTTGAATGAGATACTTGACATGTTGAGTGTTAGGTCAATTTCATTTCTCAGTTTTCGGATTGGAAAATAAGAGTTCAAAACTGAAATATAGACATGAAAACATGGCTGCAAGGAAAGTTTCTCTCCAAGCCCTGTCCGTGGTGCTGAATAATCTTCATTTGATGCTTCATACTTGTTGTGCAGAAAAAAAGTGTTCTGAACTGAAATATCAACAGAAAAACAAGGTTGTAAATAAAGTCTCCAAATCCTGTCCTTGGTGCTGAATGATTCTCATTTGAAAGTTGTTCAGTAGCCAGTGATTTGTTAGCGCATACATGAAACCTTTGAGAAATTCCTTTTGCTGTATTTGCTTGTGGCACAAGGGCTGTAGGCATGGAGATGGGGGCAGCCCTATACACCATCAGATGTGGGAATGAATTTAAGTGACTCAATTTCTGAAAGAATGACGTTGAAAGCTTCCCTCCTTGATAACATGTTATGTTTTGATCCTGGCCTTGGTGGGAGGTGTGTTTTGATCTGGACCTCTCCTCCTGGCCTTGCTGTGACAGAGGGGTCGTTAATCTTGTTTGCGGTCAGGGCAGCGGAAGATGAAGTGGACATGAAATCAATGTGAACAGCGCCGTGTGTGTGGGAGGGGTGCTGTACAGCTAGAGGGACTGAGGCACCACATGTTAACAAGGGATGTTATGGCGTTGTCGATCGTTTGATTCAATAGTTTTCATTGGAAACTTTCGACAGATAAATTTTTGATGGAAATTGTAATGTAAAATCTTCTTGATGTAGAAATTCTAGAATATTGAATGTAGGAATAGCATATCAATCATATGCTTAAAAGCAATAAAGCTTTAAATGGTATAACTCTATAGAGATGTCATTTCATAATAAATTAATACTTAGAAAAGCACATTTTGTGCCTGCCAATAGATTAGGTTGTAAGCTGCCATTTCCAGTAATAGGAAAAGTAAAATAAATCCCTCCTTCCCCCCCTGGCACTGACTGTCCTTCTATGTAAGGAATCCTTGACTACCTAAGACCCTTTGAGACTTGTCTTCCCTGCTGTAATGCCTTTCTTAGAAAACTGTATTCCTTGAAGAATTGGTTAAGGTACTTACCAAGTGTGCCCAGACGGCCCAAGGCTGCGGTAAGACGTTCTTCAAGACGAGTTAATCCCTTCTCCAAGTCTTAGAGTGGAGGAGGATTACTTCTGCGGTCTCTAAGGTGTCTCCAAGGCTACTCATCTTCTCAGGGATTTAAGAAGTTAATAAAATGTGCTTAAGACATGACCAGACAAGTCTTAGGATGTACAAGAATATATATATATGTATTTAGTATATAAATATAACAGTATAACTGCCCTTCGGAGTAACACGTGCTTCGAAAGCCAAATTGTGTTCAGTACTGAGCTGGTTTTTTGTTTGTTTTTTAAAAGTTTCAAACGCGTTCACTCTCCCCAAGGCAAGAACTGACAGACTGAAACAGTCGTTCCTCCACACTGCAGTCAGACTTTATAATGACTCTATTTCCTAGCATTACCATCAGCCTGTGAGTTCGGATCTATGCTTAGTGTTTGTTAATATAGTATGTATTTTTGTTTGTTGACATTCTGTACGTATAAGTTTCTTTGTAACAAACCTACGCAATTCAGGGTTTACCATGTGTGTATTTCCCTGCTTATGTACGTTTGAGGAAGAAATAAATAAATAAATAAATAAATAATAAAGATGAACTTAAGATGATTTAGATGACTGCCTCTGGCCCTGTGATGTAATGGCGCCTAAGACTGCCGGCAGATGTCTATCTTTATCATACAGCCAGTTTAATCACTGTGCTAGGGAACTCTGCAGGTTTGCAGGCGCCATGGATGGTTATGTTACACTGAGCATCTCTTCACACCTTTTTACTCTTCTATTCCTCCTTCCCACGCCTAGTAGCAAAATCATCTGCTTCAAATCACTTTTCTGCTATGCCTGATTTTATCGGACCCGTATCTACTTTTCCGTAACACTCTGTCAACTTCAGGAACACACCGTCAAATTGATGGCTGAAACTTTGTTTCTTGTAAATCGAAGCATTTCCTTTCAGATTTCTGCTCCTGTTTATGTCAAATTCCTTGTTGAAAACTTGTCCTGATATATTGAAGAAGTGATTTTTGAGGGGACTGTAGAGGGAAAATGTGCGAATTGGCACAGATGTGTAAATCTTACTTTCGCTTTATCTGATTCCGAATAGGAGGCTACCAATCACTCACTAATTTCGTGTCCTTTGTGGAATGGAAGGCTGCCAATTCGGGACTAATTACGGCTGGCAGATTCGCCCAGGGTATTACAGAGATGAGAGGTTTCTCCCGAAGCTATCCGTTCTGACTACACATTCATTACTTCACTTTCCTTTTGGAGACGCCCGCCTTGAAGAATTAGGTTGGTGGAAACTGAGGAGTCGTGAGTCGGCTCGCAGACGGGGCGGATTGGACCAAGGAAAAATAATGTTGTGTTTCCTGTTTCAGTCCTGAAAAGATAAGGGTTGGTGGGTAGGGATTAATTTTTTTTTTCTTGTATTTTTTTTAGGCTGGCCCAAACTCTAGTGATACATATTACAATACAGAACAAAGTAAACTGAAATGTACAAGGACACTAAGTGTCTTTCAATGTCAAACTTGAATTTTGTGCATAATAGATACATTTATCCTTTATTAGATAGGACAAGCAATGTTTTTACTTCAAGAGGAAGCAGGCTGAATAAAAATTCTAGCTATGTGACTCCACTGCCTACCCAAAAAAAGGCTAGAGTTGGCAGGTTTTTCCAGCTAAGGGTAGGTCGGGAAACAGGAAACACAACATATTTTTTCTTAGGCCTTAGAAGTTGGCGTGTTTGATGGAAGATGCATCAGAAGAGAAGAGGGAAGTGGTGATGGGTTGGAGACGATACAGATGGAATCATCTGACTTGCACAGGATTAAAGCAGCTGTCATTGCAGGGCGATATTCATCTGTAAATTTGATGATATTTGGAGGGCCGTACATAATGTTGTCATGTAGAATTTGATTGGCCTGATTTGAGTGGTGCAGAAATGGAGGAAACTCTTTGGTAGCAATATTGCTTGAAATACTATTTATACCAGAAGCTCTGTTGGTAATTTTGTCGCTCAATAATCATTGTATTTGTGAAGGAAATTATCCATCAGTTTGTTGAAATAACTCCAGAATATTAAAATAAAATGGAAAGCTGTTGAGCTAGAGTCTATGTTGGATGTTTTCAATTTCGTAGAATTTTATTCCTTACCAAAAAAGCTGACGCATTAAAAAAATGACACGAAAAAACACAAAACACTTTGAGGTGAATGAAAATATGTCAAGCCGATCTGGGTTGCATTAGAACACACCTCACATGTGGTTCACTTCACCAGACATGTTTACAATGAGCTAGTGTAAACAACCATCGCTGTATTTACACTAAGTAGGTGTAAACATGGTTCATGTAAACATTGTCATGTACTGTGAATTCCTTTATTTTCTGAGACGACTGAAGTTTGCAGTAAGGGGGAAAGGAGGTTTCCACTGTGTCTTAAGACCCCAGTTAAAACCAGAGCTATGGTCCAAACCAAAAAATCATGTCTTTATCTTGTCAAACTCCCAAATATAACCTTTTGGCAACGACTGTTACACAAAGTACAAAATAGGTGTATAAGACTTAACATCCTAATTAACATAACAAGAAGGGCTAACACAAGTCTTTGATATAGTGTTGCAATCGAGTTGGGCTATACATGAGTTTCATTACTCTTTCTAATAGCAAAGCAGTCTTTGATATATTTGCCTATCTTTGCATTATGGGAGTTGTGGCATCTTACAAATCTGTCTGTAGCATCGAGTCTCTTGAAATCTGCTGTACTGGATTCGAGAAATGTGAACAATGCTTTATTGTTGCCATAGACTAGCCACAGAGCTGCCAGAGAAGATTTCAGTTGCACATTTTATTGTTCAGTAGTATTAGTAACATTACGTAAAATAGCATATCTAGAACTACATGGGTACATCTGACATGAGGAGCCTGGTAGGTTCTGTCTCAAACTGGGCCACTGGGGCAGCCTGCCCATGGACCAATCAGTGGGGAGTTGATGGATGGGTGGATACCCAGCTATGTAACCATGGCAACAAGAAGCAAGAGAAACAATCTACTGCAGTCATGTCACAAACCATACCTTTGAGTTTGACCTAGTGAAAAAAGATTGTTGCTAAGGTGTTCAGAAAGGTACAAGACAGTTGGATTCTCGGATGGTCTTGAAATAGTCACCTTGTAGACATGGAAAACAAAATGTAGAAATTTCAGTTGTTAGTTATGTAGATACTCTGAAATTTTTCAATCTTTTTTTCTGAATTTCAGAATTTTCTGAAGTGTAGTATCACATTTTGCTTTTCTGACTCTGATACAACTGTTAGTGTTGTCAAAATGTAGAAATTAGATGGACATGCATTTATCTTTTTATTATTGGTTTAGTCGCTAGTTTTATGACGACTCAGAATTTTTTATTTCTTTTTCTTTTTTTCTAAATCTATATCATGTTTTGCTTCCCTAACTTTGCTACAACTGTTGACGTTGTCTGTTCAGTACATTACTAGAGGTGAGTTAGAGTCAGAACTAACGACGCGACCTTCCCAACTGACCTCTCTCGGCCTATCTCTGTCCGTCAGGCGGCCGGTCTGCGCGGGAAAGGTCACCCACGATGATGTGTGGTGCCGTCATCACGAGCTTGACCTTTGCGGACGGCTTTAGGCCACAGCAAGCGAATTTCGTGGATGACATCACGAGTGCATTGACCCTCACCCAATGTGAAAAAATTTTTTGTTCTTTTCCGTCCATTGTTTTGTTGCTGCGATTCTCGTTATAAAATCTAAAAAATAAAAGGATGGGCTTTATTTTAGAAAATTGCATCTTTTTTTGTCTTTGCAGTCTTACATTAGATCAAGAGTCTTCAGGTGATGGTACATGTATCTATAGATTTTATTTGCTGTGGCTGTACAGAAAGTCACAGTGGAAAGTAGGGTTCCAGGAATGGTCACTTTTTTTAGAAATAGGAAGACTTGGTGGCTGTGATACCATTATTTTGTTGTTGTGATTCTTGTTATAATGTTTAAAAGGATGGGCTCTACTTTAGAAATTGCAGCTTGTTTTTTTGTATAATATTGCCTCCAGATGATGGTATCTATGAAAGTAACTTGCTTTGGTCCTACAGAAAGTCGCAGTGGAAAGTAGGCTGCACTAATCGAGCGCTGACGTCTCGCTGGGTTTGCCGGGGGATTAGGGGATGTCTGCTTTCATTAGCCGGGATGACCCTCGTGTCCGCGCTGTCATGCCGAGGTGGGAACGCGGTTATCCGTGGCGAACATTAATAAAACAGCGAGGAATCGCTCCAGACGTGACGTGACGTCTTGGAAGATAACGAACGGGAAATATTAAGAAGCATGAATTCGGGTCAACGCTTGTTATTTGGAGCTAGTTGCAAATTGACTTCCTAACATCTTGAAAAATCCCTGTGGTGGTTTTTGAAGTCTTG
Source organism: Branchiostoma floridae (assembly GCF_000003815.2). NCBI lineage: Eukaryota > Metazoa > Chordata > Leptocardii > Amphioxiformes > Branchiostomatidae > Branchiostoma > Branchiostoma floridae. Next base: position 327,065 of record NW_023365773.1, read on the forward strand.
TTGGATTTGAGGATGAAGTCATGATAGATTGTTCTATATTTCTGTTATGCCAAGTTCAAGGGCATTCGTCAAGGACTGGTGCAAGACAAATGCCAAATCAAAAATAGCTCAGCAAAGACCCTTGTAGTTGTACATCCGTTTTTGCATTTTAGGGTTATTTGAGAAGTAAAAAATTCAGGACAAGATGATTGAACAAAACCTAGATCAGTAAACAGGGTAAGAAAATGTCTGGAAAGGTTTCTGCGTGGATTGATTCATCTTGGTTACCAATTGATGAAAGAAATAAAAAACAGGGCAAGGTGGTTGCAAAAATATGGATGTGTAACTTAACATAGGATAGAAAATGGCTGGAAATAATAGAAAATGGCTGGAAAGACTTTTCAAAATTTCTTCAGCATTTTGTTTACCAACTGATGACCTTGGGCTGACTTTGACCATTTGTTTGATCTCTGCAGATGTCAAGGTCACCTCCCCAAGGTTACTGACTCCCCTGCCTGCCAAAATTTGTGTGTAAAGGAAAAAGTTTGTCTTGTATTGAGTCTTTTTACATGTAGAAATGTTTGAAATATCTTGAAGCTAACCTCTGATGTGACCTCTGTATTGAGATAAATCTCCCATCAGTTTGTGAGTAACTCAGTTTGACAACCTGCCAAAAAACAGTCAGCCTTGCATGGCTTCAATTTCAGAGAAGGTTATGGAAATATGATCATCTTAAAAACACTGTGTCTGGTTCCTTAATGATATGTATGAATTGGGATGGTTCCAAGGTGTACTGGACACTGTTCGTGTTCTGGAATTTTTATCTAACTTATACTAAGACTTTCAAACTATCGTTTTCCTTGTTCTGACTTTTCAGAAGAAGCTATTTTATTATTTGAAGAAAAATTAATCTTTTGAAAATTTATTCTTTTTGTCTTGTTCTTAGCAAACATAGGTCTGGTTTTGGTTTGTGAAGTTTGCACATTAAGTTCAGTATACAGCCAGGTGTAAACAACATGGAAATGACATCAGCAGGAATAGAATCAGGTCTTCTGCAGTGACTTGAGATGTAGCTGAGATGGATGATAACATATATAACATACTTAACAGTCAAGACAGCACCTCTAAAGTCTAAAGACATGATATGACCATCTTGGCATCCTAAGACATCTTGTGCAGCTCCTTCTGACAACCCAAGACCTTGCTCTGACCACCAGCTCAGATTCCTGGCCTATGATGTCATCATCACCATGGTAACCCCGCCATCACCATGGTTACCCCTCAGTCCCAGTTGTCAGATGGTTTCCCTATTTGTGATGTGATGTTTGTACTGGCAGGCACAGAGATGGGCTGGACCAAGTCTGTTCCTTGTTTTATGTTCATGGCAGTATAATTTCAGTTTATTAATAGTTTTATGTACACTGTGTACTGTAAATGCAGAAATGTTGCGGTGGTTTTTATGTTCGAGGTTTTTGCGGTGTCTGCTTCACCGCAAACTGAAAACTGCTGCAAACATTTTTCAATTCCAGTATGTGGTTTGTTATGAACCCAAGAAATGGTTGTACAGCGAACTTAATTGGCAGCAAACACTACATTTTCGTCTACTTCAAAATTAAGTCCTTGTGAACTGAAATGCATTTACAGTAATCTTTTCTTCTTCCAGTGCAAGTTCATAACCATGTTGATGATTATTATAGATTTTTACATCATCATAGCTCAATACTTACCAGTCGTGCCCACAGTACATTGTATCAGTGAGCCTGAATTCTGTCTTGTTTCATGCTTTCGATTCGAAGCAGAAGTGGGGAATTTTCATGTAATTTCCTTGTGAATAACTATGCAACCTTGCTTTGGGTGGGCATTAATTGTATGATTTATCTTAAGATTTTGGAGGTAGAAACTGCTGTAGGCATGTTTCAGGCGTCCTGCGTTGCGCATGTTTCAGGCGTCCTGCGTAGCGCAGCATGGCGAGCATGTTTCCCATTTCTGTGATTACCCCTCACCAGGGATGGGGACAGAGGCCATTACCCTGATTAGATTAGGGGGAGCACTTACAGGGTAATTTATCACCCCTCCTCATGCTGTCTGTGCTCCAATCAATGGGCATTACTGCTAACCAGACTGGGTCAAACCACTGTAGGGGGGAGGGGACATCGTTCTAGCCAAGGTCCGGGTCAAACCACTGTAGGGGGGAGGGAGGGGACAGGGTTCCAGCCAGTGTCCGTCCTTCCGTCTAATCTCCAAGCAGATCCTACGGTAGCATAAGATAGTATCAAAAGCTGGCAGAGGAATAAAGCCGGCCTAGGAGTGTGTGTTTCGCTACATGGCAAATGTACACCTCTTGGCTGACTACACTCCTTGGCTTAGTTTGGTACTATCTTATGCCATTGCAAGATTTGCTTGGAGATTACTTCTGTCCTTTGCTGCTGGGGATGGACATAACTTTCTTTTGCCGATTTTGTCCCCTGTGACAGACAAAAATCAGCATGTATAGATTCTAATTGATCCAAGCTGAGTCTACCAGCAAAATTTGCCCCTCAAAATAAAGGAAATAGCATTTCAGAGAATCTAGATTTCAAAATTTTCTCGGGGAGCATACCCCCGGAACCCCCTAGGATTGCCGTGCCTTCAACTGCAAATTTTTAAACATAGCGAAATTTTTTATTTTCTTCCTTCCACAAACTTGAACCGCTGCACATGAAATAAATTAAGAGAAATATTTCTTTGGTGGAGCATGTTAGCCATGGAGCCATAGAACTGGCCTTTGTAGTCGTTGAAAACAGTCTGGTATCCAGGCTAACTTTTATATTGAAACATGTCAAAATGGTCAGTGTAGATAGCTAGTCACCACAGAGGCACAGACAGGATTCACAATGTTAAGGTCAAAAGGAAAATAATGTAACCAGTAATGTATCAAAGCAGTATATGGGTAAAGGGGTTGAATACTGTAAATGCATTTAAGTTCGCGGGGATTTAATTTCGCGGTAGCGGGAAAATGGACTTTTCGTGGTGGTTTTAATTTCGCGGTAGCACCATGCACTGTAGTCTCTTATTGTTATGGAAAAATTTTCGCGGTGGTTTTAAATTCGCGGTGAAGCTGCCGCCGCGAAAACCGTGAACATTAATCCACCGCGAACATTTCTGCATTTACAGTAATCTGTGATATATATTTTCTTTGATCCCCCCTCATGTTGTAATGGTATGTCCTGGGTCAGGTTGATGAGATGTGTAGGCATAGACATAATGATTTGCTCCCATCTAAAGTCCTCCCAGAGGAGACGGATACACGGAACGACAACTTGTTCTGAATTTCTATCGTTAGGTAGAATATATGGGGCCATTTCTGGTCAAAGGACGTATGTACGGATACTTACAGATAGGGAGGTATTCTGGTTGTGATTTTTCATGGGCTGTGCTAGCATTTTTCTTAATTCATTCCGTGCCTTTTTCTAGACCTGTATGAAATGAAAAACGCTTGAGTAATATTTTGGGCTTCAGCCAAATTACGAAAGGACGCTTTCTTCAGTGTAGGTCTGGACAATATAATTTTTGTAGCAGGCATTTGAAATTAGACAGCATGAAATGTATTTGCTTACGAAGTTAGTGGAATATGATAGCCATCTTAAACTAATATAGCTTCTTTTCATACAACTACCCCCGGAACAAAACTTAATAACCTTTGGTTTATACCTGGGGCTTCAGAGAACGAAAGTGAAAGGTAGATGTCTCAAGAAGATGATAAGATGTCTACAGACAACATCTCAACCCTTGCCCTCATTTCTTGAGCCTTGCTTGACCAGTCTTACAGAAAATTGGCAGCTGCCTCGCCAATATTGCTTAGGTGAGAAAAGGGAGGGTAGGGGGGTTTAAAACCCAATCAAGGGAGAAGGTCTGACAATAAAATCTGGTAAGATCTGTACTCATCTTAGAGCTGTAGTCTTCATAGTCATAAGGTTTTGGCAGGGAGTCAAGCGTTATCAGTCAGTGAACTTTCTATTTTTGCCACATGAGTTACAAATTTTGCCAATTTGACAGCTGGAAAAAATGTATTTTATTTACAAAGTGATTTGAAAAATCAGTAGATTTTTTTTCAGAAGAGTTAGAATTAAATGTATCTTTTCATTTCCTTTACTGAAGAGAGAGCAACATATTTGTTTCAAGTCAAATGCAAAGAAATGATCTGAACGAGAAATAGATATGTATAACTTGTTTTTCAGTCCTTTTCTAATCTAGTATGTTTAGAAACCCTGCCAGGAAATTACAGTCTAACATGGACCATCAGTATCTATTTTCTTTCCTTCATATACAAACTTTTTTCATTTCATATTTGTCTAGACGGAATAATGGAGGTCTAGTCTGCTAGTTTGACAAATGGATTATACATTATTTTTTTTTTTGCAAGCTTTGCCCGGAAACATAAAATAGACTTGCGGCAGCCCCCTGAATGACACCCCCTGCTCCATATCCATGAGTCCTAACCCCCAGATTAGCACCCCTTGGGTACTCATTCATCTTCCCCACACCTGCATGGGGGTGAAGATTCTGGGGAAGCAGTCATGAATTTCTTCTTTATCAAATCTCTTATCATCCCGAGCCTTAGAGCGGTCATCTGTAAGTTATGGAGTCTGAGATATCCGCAGGTTGACAGGTATTCATTTGGCTAAAAGTTGAAAGACGCACGTGCCAAAGTTTGTTTGCAGATTGTCTCAAAGCTCACAAATTTGTCTCTGTGTTAGGTTCTTAAGATAAAAGATGTCAGAGCAGTGACTTATATAGTCTGAGATGTCTGCAGGTTGACAGGTATTCATTTGGCTAAGAGTTAAAAGATGCATGTGCCAAAGTTTGTTTGTAGAATGTCTTGAGACAAGGTCTGAAAATGTCTCAGTGCATTAGATTTTTAATAGAGGTTGACAAAGCAGTGAGCTGTGGGTAATGAAGTCAAATGTCAGCAGGCTTACAGGTTTTTATTTTGCTTAAATTCAGCAGGTAACAAAATGAGAAGCAAATCCTGTTTGCAGAATGTCTTAAAACCTGAACCTTAGATTCCTTAGATGTAATGTTCTGGGGTGAAAAAGCAGTGAGGTATAAATTATGGAAGTCTAAAATTCCTGTAAGTTGACAGGTGTTCATATGAATGAAATTGAAGAGAATGCACAAAGTTAGCCATTGTCTGTTAGTCTCAAAGCTGGTGCATTAGATTCTTTAGATATAACATTAGAGGATGTAAAAGCAGTGAGGCATGAGTTATAAAGCCTGAGATGTTGATAGTTGCTCGAATTTATGAAGTGAGAAGCATCGAAAATGGAAAGTCGTGAAAAAGATTATTACTGTTGAAATGGCTGTCAGCAATCTCTGCATTCAATATCCTGACCTTGTCATGCTTTGCTTCATGCAATTTGGCCGGGATTGTAAAGGGTAAACTTTTGTCAGTTAGTGTTCATAATATTTTTAAGGCTTGGACAGGAGCTTCTTGAGATATAACACGGAGGCAGCAGGGCGTCAGCCGTGAGTTATAGAGTCAGTGATGTTGATGTGTGGCTGAGTTTATGAGCTATAAGGCAGTTTAGGGGCAGAATCGTGATCCCAAATGGTCAGCGAACAACTGCAGAGTGGAAACCCTTCTCTTTACCATTCTGCCAGGCAATATCTACCTTGCTTGACAGGCAAGTCTTGGGAAAAACGGGAAAATCCAAAAATGTTATGAATTCTGAAATTTTGTGTTTTTGAAAATTATCAAAGATAGTTTAGGTGTTCAGCTTAATGCTGGTTACTTAACATTTGTAAAAGTGACACTCGGTTGAAATTGTTTGTTTGTTTGTTTATATATTTATCCAGGGGTACATGTCGCCTGGCCGGCGTTTTTCAAAGATCCCTGGGGGAAACCCTGTACATACATAACAATAATCAATGACAATATAAAATTAAATAAATGGTAACTATGGAAATTGATGCTTTTTAGGACAACTGCAAGGAAAATTATGATGAGATTAAAAATATTGCAGTAGAAAAACATGCACTTTCTTAGCCCTCCTTGCTTTAGACGTTGGATGTGTGCGGTTATCCCTTGATTTCATTGCTGAATTTGTAAAAATCTATAAAATTCCTTAAACAAGCCTCTTTGGTCAAGCATCAATTAAAGCCTCTATATAGTAGAAACAAGGTGTTAATCATATGATGCAAAAAAACTGTCCACTTCAAATAGAAGCCGTGCTATCAGGAAGACATGATGGAAGAGCTAGTCACTCTGTAAAACAGAGACGATGGATTCAGCTGTCTGTCGGGGCTTAGCGAGAGACGGGGGCCTTTTTAGCGAGTCCATTTGTGCGGCTGGTTTGGGGCAGGTGAAAATCCCGCTAATCTGTCAGGGACCCCTTGTCTCCCTGCGAGGGGAACGTGTGCGCATTTTTATCCAATTTACAAATTTGCGGTAGGAAGAGATTCAAAATCTCTCATCTTTCTGATTCTAAAGGTGCACTCTCACTGCACTTGGGTCACTACGTCACTGTTTTGTTATTTTCTCCGATTATTTTTATAATTTAGATATTGTGTAATTGTACTTTCAAGTAGACTATGCATGTAGGGCCTGTAACTGACATGTTTTCCTGGAATTTAACATTTTCCAGTAAAAACCATGGAAAGTAGACTCTTGCAGAGTTGCTTGTTCTAAGTCCTGTAATTGATATGTTTTCGTTAACCATCTTGACCAGGAAAGACTGTATGTAGATTGTGATGCTTGTAGGTCCTGTAATTGATATTTTTTCCTGGAATTTAACATTTTCCAGTAAAAGCCACAAAAGTAGACTGCATACAGCTTGAGCTGCTTGTAGTTCCTTTAATAGATATGTTTTCCTAGAACTTTCTATTATCCTATAAAAGCTATACAAGCAGACAGCATACAGACTGAGCTGCTTGTACTTCCTGTAATTGATATGTTTTCCTGTAACCATATTGTCCAGGAAAAATCATGAAAGAAGAATGTAATATATGTAGATTGTGATGCTTATATCCTGGGAAAGCCACGAAAGTAGACACTGCAGAGAGAGCGGCTTGTAGCTCCAGTAATTGATATGTTTTCCAGGACGGTAATGTGGCCCTGAGGAGAGGCTCTCCCACTGCTTTACTTTATCTACTGACTCTGTTTGGGTTGGAATTAGCTCTGCTGAAATGGACTGGATACATAAGGCGGCAGAGTACAGTATTTATCCGCGACCCCCGGAGTCAATGACGTGGGGGTAAAAAAGTAGTGCGGCCAAAATCTGGAAGCGCCTGTAAACACTGTAATGTGAAATACAGCGGGGGATGAGCTTTGCTATATGGTAGTATAAGGAGTCGACTTTCAGGTGGTATGTGTAAGTTTATGATGTTTGTTCATTTGGTGTATAAATGCGCGTGACCTTTACAGCTGCCTGCCTCGGTGAGTCGGCTGCAGTTCCGCATGTCCTCGCATGACCCCATTTCAAAGATTGCGTGAAATTTTTAAAAAACGACAACTTTTTTTGCTTTTCAGTTATTTTGTAGGTTATATCCTCGACTTCAACATATTAGTTTGTCGCGCTTCAGAAGTGCACCCTGGTATGATTTTATCCGCGTCGATGTCAGTCACCTTGTAGTCCTTAACTATAGGAATCCCCATAGGCCGAAAACTGTACTCTGCTACCTTGAACCACCGCGGGTATTGGCCAGGAATTCCCAACGACCTTATACTCGGGCAAAATCTCATAGTATGTTGACTATTGACGTTAGCTGACTTGAAATAAACCATTTCTTCCATCGTCAAAACTGCCGTTGCCATGGCAACCGTTGCTATAAGCGCCGCCTATGCTTAACTATGGGACTTAGCGTGGAATTGCCATTGGCCAGGATCCCGTCTCCCCCCCCCCCCCTTTTCTGTCGCAAATGCCGTTACTGATAACCCCAAATGGCTCAGAACGTTAGAATATGCACAGAGGACGTCATTTTAGAGCAGAAAACCAACCGGAATCATAAATTTGTGCAGCTAACGGGACCACTGACAGACCCCTCAGATAAGCCTTGTACGGAGCCTACCCCTATGCAGGGTGCAGAAGTACAAAGTTGGCGATATCTCAGCAACCGCTTGTATGTCTGGGCAAAAATTTGGTACAGTTCTATCACTTGACTAGTTTTATTGTATGAATGAAAAGAAATCCAAGTTCAAGTTCGCTTAAGGCGGCAGAGTACAGTATTTATCCGCGACCCCCGGAGTCAATGACGTGGGGGTAAAAAAGTAGTGCGGCCAAAATCTGGAAGCGCCTGTAAACACTGTAATGTGAAATACAGCGGGGGATGAGCTTTGCTATATGGTAGTATAAGGAGTCGACTTTCAGGTGGTATGTGTAAGTTTATGATGTTTGTTCATTTGGTGTATAAATGCGCGTGACCTTTACAGCTGCCTGCCTCGGTGAGTCGGCTGCAGTTCCGGATGTCCTCGCATGACCCCATTTCAAAGATTGCGTGAAATTTTTAAAAAACGACAACTTTTTTTGCTTTTCAGTTATTTTGTAGGTTATATCCTCGACTTCAACATATTAGTTTGTCGCGCTTCAGAAGTGCACCCTGGTATGATTTTATCCGCGTCGATGTCAGTCACCTTGTAGTCCTTAACTATAGGAATCCCCATAGGCCGAAAACTGTACTCTGCTACCATAAATAAGGGAAGGGGGAGGGGGGCAGCTTGCAACTTGGTTACTGCTAGATAGTGCTGTAAATTCATATATTTTTGCATGGACTTAATTTTGCAGTGTTTTTAAGAAAGAGAGAAAGAAAGATTTATTTGTAAAACATCGCAGTCTATATTCTGAATTGTGTAATACATTACAAAGGAAAGAAAGTGCTCACGTATCCTCAATATCGTCCTTTTAGTTTACAATAAAAATGGTGAATGTTTGATATAAAACCATCAAACAAAGAATTAAAAATGTCTGACTCTAAGCAGCATGAAAACTTTCTAAGTTTGCAGTTAAAGTAATCCTGTGAGATGAAATTTGAAATGTTTTAAGTGATCTTCACCTTGTCCCTTTCACGTCTTTGCATTTAAGTCTTCGGGGATTTACTTTCCTGGTGTTTGTTTTGGTTTTAAGTTTACGGTAGGTCCATATACTGTAGTCACATACTGTAATGGAAAAATGTTTACTGTGGTTTTAAGTTCGCGGTGAAGTGGTCACTGCAAAAAACTTCAAACATTTCTGCATTTACAGTAATTACTAAAATGAGAACCATTCAGTTTTGGCTTATGTCCACAGTGCACAGTTAACTATCAGTGAAACCACAGCACTCTGTTCTACCTATGGTGCGGGGTGCAAATTGAATCTTTCCCAGGGAGTTATTGTTTAATGGAGTGTTGGGTCGATCAGGCACCGAATAAACCTGACACAGTCAGGAAATCGTTACCTTCTGTTAAGTTTCCGCTGACAAAACGTGTTAATGAGAGTGGAACTGTAAGTCTTATACATGGTCGTTAGGAGGATTATATTTAATTACTCAGTATAAGCAAGCTGTCCGGTCCTTTAGTGAAACATATTTGCAGTTAGTTCTACAGCCTGATGATGTCATTAGTTCCCGTGAAAGTTCATTGATCTGTGACAGTGACTAACATATGGTAAGGTTTTGAATGCTATATCTGTACGCATTTCGAAAAGCTCTTGCCAACTAGCTGTAGGTCAGTCCTCTGCCCATTCTCAAGTTTAACATCTTTTCACTGTAATTACTTGTTAGTCAGTCAGTCCTCTTACCTTCTCTTAAAATCTTCACACTTTAATTACTTGTTTGTATGTTTATAAAAGTAATGTTTTTGGCAAGTAGACACCTTTAAACAAAGAGATGGGCATGGGCATACAATTCAAGGTGTCAAACACATTGTCAGTGATAATTCATTGTGAAAACACCCATCAGAACCAAGTGTGAATTCCCGACAAGAACACAGTGGGTAGGTGTGAATGGATCACCAGAACTGTGCGACTGCCTGTTAACAATACAGTGTTAATATATAACAATGCAGTGTAAATGTGGGGTGATATTTGCAAATGAGTGAGAATACAGTGTTGATATGTCATAAGAACAGTGAATACACATTGCAGACCAGAGTCATTTTTTTTAATATTGTCTTTGTAATTGTATGATCGTTTAAATTGAAGGCAAGTCAGTGCCAAAGACGTAACATGTTCTGTAACTCAACATTATTGACACTTGACTGTTTTTAAACTTTGGTCAATAAAATATACACTGATTATCTTTGTTTTCAGACCAGTAATATTATTTTCATATGTTTGTATCAAGTGAAGGAAAACTAGTACCTTGTACAGTTACCATGCTCTGTAGCTAAACTTATAGGTTGAACATTTCTGCTTGTCATTTATTCCTTCCTGGTTTGAATGTAAATAATTGCAAACATCAAAAATTGCATTAGGCTACATTCACACCCTTTTCTGACCTCTTGGATAAAACTCTAAGAGCCTCAGACAAAGATTCAGACTTCAGCTGCCCTTGTCTGACAACATCATTAGTTACTGATGGGATCCAAGGCCCCCCAGGTCGGAGGTAATCCCCCGTACTGAGAGAGTGGGATTTACAACCTCACCCTCCAACTTGTAGTTATTGTAGCTATTCAGGCACTTCTCACCTGCCAACATCATTCAATCCTAATGGGAGCCAAGGCCCCCAAGGCCAGGGTTAAGCCCCATGCTGAGAGAAAAGCTTGTCACTACCACCCAACCCTCTTATGACTCAAAATGCTTTTCCCTTGAGCAAACCACAAGCTCTGAAGTATTACTCCAGTCTTCTGTAGGTCAAAGGCCATTGACCTCCGAATTTTATGAACAGTAAATTTTTTGACGTATTTTATGGGAACAGCAGTAAAATGTAGCATTTCCAGAAGAATTTGAGACTGAGTATCATACAGAGGGAAAGTATTGGCACAAATAGCCTCAATTTCTTATATCCCCCATTATTTTTACTGATCAGTCCCTTTATTATTAGATTTGGAAAGTGGAAATGGGTTGTCTTTAAAGAATTTGTGTTCCTTGTTATTTTAAACCCTGATTCAGAGTCATATGCATCCCACATGTGCCAAGGTCATTAGGGTGTCTGCAATGTCGCAGGGATTTGAAACAGAAGTTTGCTGTATCATTCAAACCACTTTTCCAGACAACTGTTTCATTGTTTTTCACACAGTTCTCTTTTTGTGTGGAGCAAGGTACAGGTTCAAGGTTACTTGGAAATGAAATGATAGCAATGGTGGAATTTCTTTTTGAAATCCCTTACGTCTCCACTCTCCCATAATGATTTTTTGCATGTAGAACTTTCATACTCTTGGGCAGCCTTTTACGTCAGCAGTGGAAGGAATCTGCTATTAATGACTTGGCCTTGGACTGGATCTGCAGTTAATTACCTGACCTTGACATGGTCATGTCTTGTGTTATTGTGTTATTGTGTTATTGCCCAAGGTCAAAGCTAAGACTTTGCTGGTTCAACAAGATTTGTAGGAAATCCTTGTCAGCATGTTCTGAAAAATCACCTGGTAATTGGGCCCTTTGGGAACTTAGGTCGGCTGGGTCAAAGTGAGCCAGCTCTGGGAAGTTTAATTTTTAACTTTTTAATGCAAATTTTTGGAAAAATTTGTTATATTAATAGCTGAAGTCTTGCATACTGTTGAAGGGTAACTAGAGTGTATTTTGCTCTTCAAATTGTAATTGTGTTATCTTTTAGTTACATTTTGGTCAGATTTCAGAAGTTTCTATTTTTTAAAGAATTTGGTTATTCCCCCCTCCCCCAATAAGACAAGGTTTTCACCACGGTCTTCTGTGTCTAGGTTCAGTACTGCACTGCAAGTTCAACAAATGACAGACTACTGAAACAACACTAATATCTGTAATATTTCATTTCGACAGAATATTTAGAACAAAAAAAAACCTTCCCCGCCCAGCTGTTGTGTTTCAGAGAAGCTGGACTGTGTCCTGTCTGTTATCTGGGCGTGGCAGGGTCAAGTTCAGGAGGGGGTGCCACATTCCTGACTGGCATAGCTGGGCATGGTTAATCATTTTGGTGTTCTACGTCTACAGCAGTCATATTATGTTATGGTTGTTTTGAGGTTCAGAAAAAGTTTTGGTTTGTATTTTGCGATTCGAAATTTCCTCTTTTTCATTTGAGATCAAGTAGGCTGGTTTGAGATATAAGAGGTATACCGTATAGAAAACATCTTTTTTATTCCAAGATCATAAATTGAAAATCCTTGCCAAGTTTGTAGAACTGAGCAGCCTCAGCGAATGCCTGGAGTGCTAGGCTACAGGAAACCCTTCCAAACCCTCTATTCCAACTTGGTTTGCTTTGAATCTGCACAAGATAGAGAAGAGAACTATGTAAACTGTAGTGGATACAAGACAGAATATAATTTCTAAACAACCTTCTAATTGCCACATTTGACACCTTTGTTACTAGGTAACAGGGCACTAGTCCACCTTCTAGCTATCCCTTCCACCCCAGAGTCTGTCTGCCTGAGTCTGTCTGCCTGAGATAGGTTGCTTTCACAAGATGGAGAGAAGTGAACTGTGATAGATACAAGACAGAATATAACTTCTAAACAACCTTCTAATTGCCACATTTGACACCTTTGTTACTAGACAAGAAGGCACAAGTCTGCCTTTTTGCTATCCCTTCCACCCCAGAGTCTGTCTGCCTGAGTCTGTCTGCCTGAGATAGGTTGCTTTGACAAGATGAGTTGAAGTAAACTGTAAGGGATACAAGCCTGTGCCCTGTGCACTGACCTCTGCAGAGAGAGGATAAACAGTGCTGGGATGGTGGAAAGGCCTTGCTATTTGTGAGGGGCTGCATGGAGTTTTCTTACACTTTCTTTCTGTAAAATGAAACTGCATTTTGATCCAACATAATTCTTAGATGCAAGTCAATTGAGACAAGTAGTAGAATGTGAAGAAAGTTGCATGTAAGTTCAAGGTGTTGGACTGGAATTTAGCTTCAGGTGTACCCCACCTCCCCATGCAGACCCTCGTGTGTGGAATGTCTCCCATGTGACATGGATATGTTGCCCAGCAGACAGGCTGTTGGCACATGGTTGATGTTTGTTTTCCTGGGGAGTTACAAGAGTTCCAAACAAGTCAGCTCTGACATTTACACACCAGATGGACGCAGTTTAGAGCCAACCACATTTTTTACTGGCTTGGTTAGAGGCAAGCTTCAAAGCCTGCTTTATTTGTGAAAATCTACCCTTAAAAATTTTATCCACCAACTGAAATAACCACAAGTTTTCCCCGTTTTAATGATATATGATGTGTTTGATTGGTTTTGGGTGCCAGTGATTTTAACTCATTGAAGTTTGTAGTTGTTCCTTGTAAAGGTTTCAAGGTTTTATTTTTATTTTCTGAATCTTCTCAATTTAAACAGTATACACAAATCAAACTTGGACATCTGATTGATATGTATATATAGTATATGGATATGGATATCAGTAATATTTGTATCTAATTCAGTTGTAATCTCATGTATGAAAAGACTCATGTATTGGATAGGAGCCATCAAAATTCAATATATAGGCTTGTTGAAGGTCAGGGAAAGGTCATGGAATGTTAAGAGATGATAACAACACCCTTCTTCAGTGTCAGGCTGAGGCTGTGCATGAGAGCAGCCGCTTTGTCTGGTACTGTATCAGACCAGACTGATATTAATCATATTTTGTCATTGATACATTACAGATGTGATTATCCTTGACCCAGTGATATTAGTAGTTATATTTATAACACATGGGAAAATAGATACTGTATTCTAACTTCTTATATGCTAATAAAAAATGTATCTCGATTATGTATTATGGTATGATAAGTATGTAAGTTTAGAAAACGTCATATTCTTTGCCAGGTTGTGTTTGGTAAACTTAAAGTGAAATTTCAGATAGTATATGGGCATGATTGTCTAAATTATTATTTTTTTCCTGCGTTGTAGAAAGGTAGACAGTTAGGAGATTTCTGGTAGATGTTGCAGCTGTTCCGAGTTCTTTCTAGGTGACCTTGTATTTGGAGTAATTAGGACAGGGGGAGGGGGGCATGGCAGTTGTCAGGTCCCCTCTCCTTTCACAAACCTGCAACAGCTGACCTCGCTTTTCATTCATGCTCCTGTCATATGCAGTTGTTGATAAAATAAAGGTAAACAACAACCAATCAATAATGAATTCAACTAGTTGGATCAAGCAGTGTATGGTAAACAAAGTGTTCAATCATTCTGTGTAGCTCAAAATCAAGATTTCTAAGCTCTACATCATAATAAGCTACTTGTGCATAGAAAGCTGGAAATCACGCACACACACTCACTATCCAGTTTGTATTATGTAATATGAAATGGTAAGAAATGTGTGTTTCAGATGTTTTAATCATATGTTTTTTTCTTGTTTGTTCCAGGGTGCTGTTTTGTCACCTTCTACAGACGTAAGGATGCCATAGCTGCTCAGAATGCACTACACAATCTCAAAACCATGCCAGGGGTGAGTCCGTATAGTTGTTTCCGTCATTGAGCAATTGCAAACCAGTGCACAATCTTGCATGGCTACTCCCTGTGTTTAAGCCCTGGGCCTAGCCTGGATGCCAGACTTTTTCCAGGGCCCACACAGGCAAGTACCTTGGCTTCAGTGCCAACGTGCCCCCAAGGAAATTCTACCACTGCCCCCCTTGAGTTTTATCCTGAGCCAAATTTTCCTACGGATGCATTAGCCCTGGATCTACGGAACTGGCCTTTGTAGGCCCTGAAACAGTCTGGCTTCAAGGCTAGGATCTAGCCTATGTGGGCCTTGGAAACTACAGTGCTTCCTGGCTATACCTGTACCTATTATGTGGAATGCAAACCTGCCTTATGTACAAGTTTCTGCCCATCCCAGACTGTTGCTTTGCATGGTGTGGTGGTGTAGTGTAGTGTAGTGTTAAATGCACACATGGCACGTGCCTTGTGGTTTCTGCCTGTCCTGGGCAGTTGCTTTGCTTGGTGTGTTGTAGTGTGTTATGTAGTGTTGTGTTGTGTTGTGTAATGTAATGTAATGTGATGTGGAATGCCCACCTGCCTTGTGGTTTCTGCCTGTCCTGTGCAGTTGCTTTGCTTGGTGTGGTGTTGTGTTTTTTGTAGTGTGGTGTAGTGTTGTATTGTATTGTGTATTGTTAAATGGAATGCCCACCTGCCTTGTGGTTTCTGCCTGTCCCAGACTGTTGCTTTGTGTGGCATAGCGTAGTGTGGTATGGTGTAGTGAGATGTAGTGTAGTGTAGTGTTGTGTTGTGTTAGTGTTGTGTAATGTTATGTGATGTGGAATGCCCACCTGCCTTGTGGTTTCTGCCTGTCCCAGACTGTTGGGTTGTTTGGCAGCTTGTTTAAAGGCAGAGAGAAACTAACAGCTCACTGCATGGAGAGGTCTAACTATTAACAACTAGTATCTCTTCTTAGCCCGGAGCTGGAACACTTTCTTAAACGTTAAAGGAACTGCTCAAGATGTTTGTGTCTAGAAAGATATGTGTAGAATATGAGAAAAGTTGTCGTTGACAATTTCAAGGAACAGTCGAAGACATTTGTGTTTTGAAGGATTTTGGGAAAATTTGAGAACCGTTAACACTGAGTATTGTAGTAAGACTTAAGTGATAACTTAAGAAACAGACCAAGACATTTGTTTTTAGAAGGGTTTGGGTAAAAAAAAAGTTGACACTGAAAATTATCAAAATATCATTCAGTCTAAAACCAAGACTGGACATACTGGGTGCTTCTGTACTTAAATGTAACCAAAATTACATCTATGTACCGTTTTCAGTAGAGCCATCATACTGTAGATATCAGATCATAGAATATATTTGCACATTGCAAACTTGTGTTGTTGTGTGTTCCCCAGATGTCCCATCCCATACAGATGAAACCTGCCAACAATGAGAACAGAAACGCCAACGGCGAGTGTCCGGGTAAGTACGCTTTTTCCAACTGTCCACCAGGACTTGATTAAGTAAAAGTACACGTGGCTACTAGTAAGCTGTGGTAGTTACTAGTCCTTAAGTATTTGAGTGGTGAATGGATAGATAGATTTGATTTTAGGTTACAAGCTATCAGTATTAAGGCAGGGCTCGTGACTGCGACTAGATTTGGTCGCAATGCGCCCGTAATTTTAATAATGCGCCTATTTTTAAAACGATGGTCGCACGGCGCGCCAATAAAAAAAAATGAGCAACGCCTTTATTTTCCCCCGAAAACTTCGCTCAAAGTTCAAAATTCGCCGATTTCGGCCTTCACCGAGCCGCCATTTTGATTCTAACTCAAGTCTCGCGCAAGTCTCGCAGTAACTCACATCTCGCGAATCGCGAGAGTCGAACCCCATTGGCCATTTCGGCGTGACGTAGCTCGCCCGGCCGCCATTATTGGTGGAATATCTGATATCCCCGCTGTGATCGCGGGAAAAATCACGCAGGAACGCTTCAAAAGCGTGTAACTTTGACGAAAACTCATCGAATGCCTAAAGTCCTTGGTGATAAGTACATGTACAGGATTCTTTTGGAGGGTTTTTTTGCTTGTTTGTCGGTGGAATGCGGGAAAATTAACAGCTAATGCGACGATGACAAACTGGGGAGGGGGGCTGTGTCGGCACTGAAGTCGTAGAAAATGTTGAACGGAGGTCGCGATTTTTTCACGGTTCCTTCAGATATTACTTTTGTTGCAGTCTTTATTTTCAAAAGACTGATAAATAGATGTCGTTTGTTGGGAAAAGTTCGATTGATTTGCCCTTCGAACACATCTTTTCTGCTACATTTTTTCAACTAAAAATATGAATTGTTTGTACACAGATTTTTTTTATATAAGTTAACACTGATGTTACAGGCTAGAAGTAAACCTCTAATTTTCCAGTGCATCTATTTTCAGCTATGTTCTTAACAAAGTAGAAGAGATACAAAAGAAATACAAAATGTACCTGACAGTCCTGGCTACACTTTCTCCTCTGTTGGCTTGCAGATTTTCTTGTAGACTTCTTTAGTTGTTGTTGTTGTATATGTAACAGTCAAGTTTCACCTTTAGCAGTAAGGTTAATTTACTCTTCCTGATTGTGTGTATTAACTTATGAAACATTATAAAAATCATATATTGTAAGGAATCAGTGTTATATTACTTGAAAGTGATCTCATGTATTCTCTTGTTTCTTGTTTGGTTACTGTAACTATATATAATATATAACACCCCTAATTAATTCTTTAAGCCATACCCACCTCTAGTCAAAAACATTGATTATTGGAGTAATATTTTGTATGGCTTCAGACGTTTGCTTGTGCTCCCAACCTTTCATAGTGGTGCTCCTAACTTTTTGCTGGCGCTCCTAAGTTTTAGGAGTTAGGAGCGCCATGCTCCTAGGTCAAAAAGTTAGTCTGGAGCCCTGTAAGGGAAGGATTTCTTAAGTGTATTTCTTTTACCATGGTAAATGATGACGGTACATTAAAGTACAAGTAAGGAAAAGAAGTTGCAAAAGAAAAAAATATTTCCTGATTTGCATGACTCCCAGTTATTGCAGTGGTATTGCTTCCAAGGACCTCACTTGTAAAGTAGAGCTTTGTCACTCAAGTTGAGCAACTGTTTCTAGTGAAGAAGACATGGATGAATGAAGAGGAAAAGAAAGAAAGAAGTAGATATTAAAGAAAAGAGAATACTATTTGAGTAATTTTGTTTCTTTTGTTTGTAAATTCTTCATTGTTTGTTTTTCAGTTGAGGAACGTAAGCTGTTTGTCGGTATGGTATCGAAGAAATGTAACGAGAGCGACGTACGCATCATGTTCGCGCCGTACGGAACGATCGAAGAGTGTACTGTGTTAAGGGACCAGAACGGACAGAGCAGAGGTAACCCCTCTCTAAGTGAACGTACTAGTCATAAAGGTTTGGACTCATCCATTCAGTTTTAGACTAGAGAATGTAACAGATGTTTGTAGTGGGTAGTGGGTTGAGGTACTAACATCTGTAGTATAAGTTGTCAGTGTATTGAAATAGTACTTAAACTCAAAGCAACCAGTTTTATTCTTTGGTTCTTGAATTTAAATGTAAAAAAATAATGAAAACAAACTTTGAGGACCAGGTTATGCCTTGGTGCGCTCAGGCTTATGGAATTCAAGTTTTCCTTCCTACCCTCTGCTTGTATTTTGTCTGTTTGCTATATTCAAATCTCTTGGAATCAAGGAAATAAGATGATGTAGCCTTATGGCACAAAATGTTTGAAGAAGACATGTTTAAAAAATACCCTAGAATAAAATTGACTTTTTGCATTGTAGTTATTATTGATACAACAAATATAATCAATTCCCATGATATTGCCTTGAATTATATTTATTATTGATACAACAAGTAAACTGTAGTCCATTCCTATGTTATCGGTAAAGAACGTTTGTAACGCTGGTTCACCTTTATCCGTGAGGTAACCTATATCCATTCTTTTTAATACAGGATGTACAGGGCTCGAAATTCATTTTTGGGATTAGGTGCACTGGTGCACCCAGCTTAAAAAATTGGGTGCACCAAAAAAGTTTTGGGTGCACCACTTAAATTTAAGTAAAAAACCTAATAATAAAACTTAGTTACAAGCTATCAAATTCTTAAACAAGTATCATGACAGACATTTTTTATTATCTTTATAAAAGTTAAATGTCAAGAATATGATGTATACTAGTATACTTTGATATCTTTTCATACATAAACCTTTTCAAACTGCAATGTTTTGAAAATATCACAATTTTAAAACAACCGTCCTTTGACTTGATATCCCTGATATGTATCTGTTGTTTGTAAAAACAACAGATTTATAGGTTTACCACTGAATAAAGGTGAATTAGCGTAACAGTTATAGTTTGATTTTTTGTAATTGATGACCATACATGTTGTGAAACATGCTGTCCTTCATGTAAGTCTAACATCCGTGTGCTCCCTCTGCAGGTTGTGCCTTTGTAACCTTCTCCACCCGAGCTTCTGCCCTGAACGCCATCAAAGCCTTGCACCAGTCCCAGACTATGGAGGTGGGCTTTGATTTTGATAACCCATTTTTTGTAAATTACTCGCTTATACTATATACAAGTCTTTCAAAATGGTGTGCTTCCTGTGAAAGATAAAAGGCATGGATTGCAGAAATGTTGCTCTTATAGATTTGCATCTTGAAAATAATTTCATGTCTTCCTACAGTGAAATCTAATCCCCTCAGATTGTACCTGATCTGTGAAGTTGGATAAATAGATAAATGATATTGCTTAGATTACCTTTAATGAAACCTGCAAGATTATCATGAATGGGGACTGAAGTGGACATGCATGACCAAATTTCCTGGCATGACATTAGAGCCATGGGATACCACTTACTGGTCCCTTGACCGGGATGGTTGTGGTGGTAATTGCCAGATAGCCTTTGTTGCTTCCCATATCTGTTCTTTCATCCCCCCTCCTTTTATCATACCCCCCTGCTTTCACCCCCCAGGGTTGCTCCTCCCCCCTGGTTGTGAAGTTTGCAGACACCCAGAAGGACAAAGAGCAGAAGAGACTACAGCAACTGAACGCCCAGGCCTGGAGCCAGATGAACGCCCTGGCCAGTCTAGCCGCCCTCAACCCACAGTACTTAGCTGTGAGTTTTTGTCATCACTTTTTTCTGATTCAAGTTTTTGGTTGGAAACTTGCAATTTTTTTCCCACCTGGAGTACTTAGCTGTCAGTTTTTTTTCTCATATCTTTATTTTCAGATTCAAGTTTTTAGTCACAGACTCTAATTTTTTTATTTCATAACTACAGAACTTCTGTCTTGCTTCTTTCCGTCACATTTCTAATGGTACTGGACAAAAATAAATTAGCGTTTCATGACATTTTTTCGACCTTCCGTAACCAGCAAAAACTGCTAACCTCTAAGCATCCCCCTTGGAATGAAATTTGACGACCATTTTTCTATATATTATCAGCCCACAGATACAGGTTTAGTAACTTTCAAGGCTGACCTTCTATCAGACCATTTTTATCCAAAATATAGAGTTTGCTTGGAATTTAAGTATGGAACAGGAATTCATCAAGGAACATTTTTCTTATTTGTAAGGATCAAAGATTTTATTGATATTTTCCTCATTGTGGTAGGTCAGTATTTCAGTGTTTAAGCAGTGTACTACTTATAAGTTTTGTTTTCCATTGTATTACAATTGGTTTTGCAATATCAATCTTTATTTCTATTGTTTTTATTAGCATGTATTGCTTAAAGCTATGGCAGTGTTTTAACCTTGATTTGCCATACGTTATTCATTTTATAATAAAATATCTGATACAAAAGTCAACGAGACGTTTTCGTTCAAGGTCGTGAAGCATTTGACCTTTAAATTAATGATATCGTCCTCCATTTACGGCGTAATGAAATGACGCTGTTACAAATTTCATTTCATCCAGACGATTTATGTGCTGGCATTTCCAGTTGATTGGATTTTTGTGCCAAAGACGAATGTCATCAGAAAAGGGTTGATTCAAAAGCCTTCTGATCGTATTAACCTTCCAATGACAGATTTTTGAAAAACAAGAACTTGACAAAAGATAGACTGCAGTGCTAAATTAAACCAAAAATACCCAATCTGTGCTGTTAGTATGTAAAATACAATCCATATAGATTGGTAACACAGTTTTAGGTAACATGTTTTGAAAACAGAATAACTAAGTTTTTGTACACAATTAACCTTCCTCAACAAAATGCTAACTGGTTCACATTGCACTGCAGTATAAGTGTCACTGCTTACAGATGCGGTCCCAAAAGTAAACTGACCTACCAACCTAATGAAACTATTCACGGATGTGTTGAAAACGTTTTTGAATGTAGCTGGAATCAGTGACATGGTCTTGAATGCTGAAATGAAAATTGTGAAGCAAAAAACTCGTTTTCTTTCCAGTCTGCAGTCAAGCCCAACATAGACAATCAAATGACGTCTCTCAGCTCCCAGTACTTGGGCGTGAGTTTGGGTTTTATTTTATTTTGCTCCCTCTTTCCTTCCCACCATTTTCTCTAACAAAATCTCGCCTGATCTCTCTCTATCTCCAACCTGCCATTATTTTCTCTGACAAATCGAAGCCTGTCATCTCTCTCTAGAAAATTACTTCAACAGTTGATATCGTTTCAGTCAACTGTTGAAGCAAGAAAATTTCTGTCTATAGTCACAGCGATCCATAGTTTCATGAGTCCTTGATGAATTCCTGCTATTTTATGCTAATAAGAATTGTAGATCTAGTGTAATTAGGAATCAGCATAATTTTCTTTGATTTTTTTATTTTCCCTCATCTTTTAGTTGCTCTTTTTCAGGTAGCATGTAGTGCATGGAGTATGGTTTAATTTGGGTAAATCATCTAGACTTAATTTTACAAGGATTAAAGAAATTGTGGTGGATTAAAATGGTGAACTTGCAAAAATCATGATTTGAGTACGAAAAAGGATTTATACTTTAGATGTATACAGGGTTTGTACGTGTTAAGCAAAGCCAGAATATCCAAATTGATCACAAAAAAAAAGGTCATTTTGAGCATACATGTATTTCTGCCATTGTGAAAATTTCAATATTCATAATTAAAATTTCCTTTTGGGTAGCTGAAATGTGTATAGCTATAGAACATCCTAATTGTACAATCCAAGTGAAAAACTGATTTTTTTACAGTCCTTTGCTTTCTTAGAATTTTTTTTTAGATTTGTTATTGCATTTTCATTCTTTGGAAAGCTTTGTTCTCACAAATTTCCCCCCACCTTGAAGTTGTCCCCAATAGCTGTACAAACCCTGTGCCATTGCTGCGTATATTGCTTCCCATGTACACGTGTATGGACATCTCTTCCACACAAGAGGAGGGCTCGCTTGTCTCGGCCAATCCCAGTGCTCTCTCTCTTGCCTCGACCAATCACAACACTGTATTTCTCTCCTCCCATCATGCACCAGTCTCTGGGCTTCAACAGTGTCTCTGACGACCACCGCCATATTTTTGCAAGTTCACCTTCGGTAAGATTCTAACAACTGGATTTCGCAGGGACAATGATGCAAACATTGTATTTAATTTGTATAGCCTTATGCCACACCAAACTATGTGATTGGTTCTATGACTATGAGAGCCAAGAAGACAAGATGATAACAGAGGGTTGGGAAGGAAGTTTGAATCTGACTTTATTCACTTCCTGAACATGTGTACCAAAGTACAGATCTACTTTTTCCTCAGACTCTGTTGTCATTTTGATTCTCCAGTTCGTAGAACCAACAAATTCACTTGGTTTGGCCTCTTACATATTAAAAGTATCTGCACTTTGGAGAATCTTATTCAACTTAACAACTTTCTCTTAACTTTAAGATTCTCCAAAGTGCAGTTACTTTGACTTTTAGTCTTATTTCATCGGCTAGACTGGCTACCTGGCATATACATGTACAACAAGTGAAGAAAAGCAACATAAAAACAATTCTTATTCTATGAAATATAAATTGTTAATGTTTGGAAGGTAACAATAACTAACATGTTTTTTTCAAGTGCAAAAACAACCCCATTTTAAGTGGTACAATTACCACAAAATAACTTCTTTCAGTCAAAGCACATTGTCGACTGTCTACTGTATGTTTTATATGCCAGTAGCCTAGTCTTTAGTGTACTTGCAACTTGAGTAAGGAGCATGCTTTAGGACTAAAAAATACACTATGTAGCACAGTAGGGACGGCTAGATCATTCATAGTATGTACAGATAATCACATGTCTATGGGTATGTTGTAATAGGTAAGCACAGATCTAGATCACTAGTGTGTCTTCTCCAGCTTACATACAACATTTCCTAACCACCATGTACAGCTCTAAGTATTTATACCCCACCAAGGTTCAATCAGGAACCCAGTGAACTAATGTTGTATCTGTGACGTGACTGTTGATGAGGTGTGTTTTTGATGTTACAGCTCCTACAGCAGGCAGCGTTAGGCAACCAGGCAGCCTTCAGTCAACAGCTCACTGGTGAGTACTGTATCATCACATGATCATCACATGATCCTCTTCCGCTGCCACATGATCATCACATGATCCTCTTCCACATGTCACATGATCGTCACATGATCATCACATGATCCTCCTCCATTGTCACATGATCATCACATATGATCCTACCTTTCCAGTCACATGATCATCACATGTGATCCAGCATTTCATGTCACATGACCCAGATGTGATCCAGCATTTCATGTCACATGACCCAAATGTGATCCAGCATTTTTTGTCACATTGTCCTACTTTCCCAGTCATATGATCCACACATGGATCCCATGTTCCCAGTCACATAACCCTACCATCAGTGTCAGTTGCCATTCATTCATAGTCTTCCTGCACAGTCATGTGATGCCCTCATGATATCATAGCCCCAGTCACATGATCCCCTCATGATCACCTGTTGCATGTTGTCCATGTGACTCTAGATCTGTGCATGTTACCCCTTGACTACCCTGATATACTGCTTCTTAATGTTTAAATGATCAGAGATCTTTATTTTCTGTCTTCATGGGTTCATACGCAACTGAGTAACTCTAGAGTGTAAAAGTAGTACTGTACTGTGCAACCCCATCCCCCTACCGTGTACTTGTAGTGACATACCTTCGTAAAAGTGTCAGGAGGACTGTTCAAGCTTTCAGTGGCTTCTACTCTCAGCCTGCATCACATGATCATCACATGATCAGTACATGATCGTCACATGATCAGTACATGACCAATACATAATTGTACCACACATGCTTAACACAGCATAGACACAAATTCGTACATAAGATGGTCAATGTTTGATGTAACAATTTTTTAATCTTCATTTTTACTTTGTACAATGTTCATTTATGGGTGTTGAATCTTTGATTTGCTTTTTATTACTAAATTGAGGTCACCACTTAAAATTCTTCTAGCTATTTGGACTGTCATTTCTTGTTTTCCTTTTCTGTTTGCCTTGGTTTAACTTATAAGGATGCTGAAAGCATCTTTTTCTCTTCTCGAGCACTGAAGTCACATAAAAGATTTGTGGATAAAATACTAAAAAGGTGCTTGGTCTAATTAAAATGCAGGAAGTGTAATTCAAGAACATTTTTTGGGGGGGGGGGCACCTGTTGACTATGATCAAATTAGACCAGACAGTATTTTTTTTTCTCCAGAAGTCATCATAGTTGAAATAGACAGAAATGCCTTAAAATGTAACGAAATTGTACCTACCTCATCTCTGAAGTTGATCTACCTAGTAATCATTTCCGTTTAAAGGAAATTGCTATTTTACTTTTTTTGGCTATGCCTTCCACACAGAGCCGTAACATGCTGTATCTTCTTTAAATTTCGGTCGTCCTGCTTACAAGGTCCTTGTCCCAGGTCGCCTCTTCCTACAACACCTAAAGCTTGACACACTGTTTTTGTGGATTGTTGATAATTCGACAACTTCTTTCATAGTTACTATATTAGATAGAACCTTTCTGAAAAGAATTTAATACCTTTTTAAAGAAAGAGCTTGGTTATATCAACTTATCAACACATCTATACAAAGCACAAGCTGTCCCAAAGCATTGGGATAAAACAACAAGCTGTAGAATAAGGTTTACCTTGGATAGAATATATATAAGTGATGTAGAAAGGTGTCATTGTTGATGACTGAGTTTGTCCCACCTCCCAGCTGGCGACATTCGGCAACTTTACACACCAACCACAGGATCCAGCTCCGGAGGCAAGTTCTGCTCACTCACTTACATCTTCTAGGAAATATTCTTAAGGCCTCTTATATTGCTAAGCAACACACCCCTAACATAGCTGCATTTCATATGACCAGCTGGGAATAGGTATTACTTTGTGAAATAGATTTAAGCTGTAACTGTCACCACCAAACATTGGACTTGCTGAGATTTTTTATCGATTTTTTTTTCTAAGCACTAAAAGTAAAAGAGTTTTTCTATTTCCTAACTAATATAAACACAGGTGCCTTTTTACCCTTTAGGTAGCCCTAGCCCTTTTGAATGCTTCTTTAAAAGAAGAAACACTCTTTCTCACAGTATTTAGGCTGTCCAAAACAGAAAAAAAGTAATGAAGTAACAGAACAAGATCAAAATCTTTGTTCAGGTCAAAACTGACTTTCTGAATAATATATTGTCAAATCTTGCCCAAAGCACTTTGAAAATACTAGGAGCAGGTGATTTAGCCTCATACGATGAAATATAAGTTTCAGAAACTGAACATTTTTTGTTAGCCATGTGTAGCATTTTTCTGTCTCAAAAGATAAAATGTTGAAATTTTTTTTTTTTTTTTTGCTGCTTCCACTTTCAATACACAAATTTAGCTAGCCCCCAAAGTAGTATTTTTTATTGGTAGCATGCAAGTTTACATCTGTACATTAATCATTTTTTTAAAGTCTTGGGTACCATTTATCAAAACTCACACAATTGACAGATTTTATGTACTTTGAGTTCCCATGGCAACGTTGTTGTTTACATGGGGCTGTTTGTTTTATGTTTTTTGACGGTCCCTCGTTTTCTGACAGGCGACATTCGACAGCTTTACACAACCACAGGCACCAGCTCGGGAGGCAAGTTTGCTTTTATTTTTTTTATTTCTATTTTATTTTCTGCTCCTCTGCACAAATTACACCTTTGCTTGTCCAAGCACAGAATTATCAAGAAGATCAGAAACTATCAGTACCAGAAAAGTTCTTGGTCTTAGGAAAAACATTATATCACAGGTTGTTTTCTTTACAAGAAATGCTTTGAATTTACCTGAAATTTATCGACATTTTTGTAATAAGGAAATGTACAAAATACTTGACTTTCTGAGGAGAAAATATTTAGATTTATGGTTATTATACTTACAAGGAAAATGAAACAGCAATTCTTTTTTTTTTTGCTGTGTGATTTAAATGCTACATGTTTCTTTGTAACAAATGTTGGACAAAGGTTTCAGACGTTGTGCAGAGGAGCTCTTTATGTTGTTATCAGGTAACTTACTGGGAGGGGATGAGATAGAAAAAGAACTTTTCCTATAAATTTCACAAGTTATTTTTCTTGGCAAGTTTCAAAGCATAATGTTTGACTTTGACACTCAAGTCCTTGAATCTGAATATCAGTTTTTTTGCAAAAAAATAGCACAAAAATTAAGTTATGTGCTTTCTCTAAATTCTTCTGACTTGACAAACATGCTAGATAAATTGAGAAAATTTCTTAGTCATTGCATTCTCCTCCATTGTAAGTACCTTTATGATTATTTTTTATTAGACTTCTAGTATATATGTTTTTACACCTCTTACACACTCTGTTTAGCTTGCACAGCAGTACAAAATGCATCTAAATTCAACACACACACACACACAATCACCCACATACATGCTCCCTGCATCGCTTCCTGATGAAAACACCAGTCTGTCTGCTCTAATGTGAGCCACTTATTTGGCACGTCAGTCGTGCTCGGAAAATGCATGGGCCACGCGGGTTAACGATTCCGCCGCGGGCGCAGCCCCTACCCGCGGAAAGTGCTGCTCGGTGTTAAGTGTTGCCTGATTTACACGTATCGTAGCAGCAGCTTGCTTTGGGCCATTTCCTACGCTGCTGTCATTTTTTGTGTGAGGAAATTTGTTGTGTTTAATGGTGTGTTTGCTTTTTACTTTCCCTCGTAGCTTAGATCATCGACCCGAGTCGAATCATCCAGCCATTATCACGCTTTTATTGTCACTTTGCTTCCCAGAAATATCAGTCTTCTCTCCATTCTACTTGTAAAAGCTTTCTAAATGGAGCAGGTCAACTACAAAATGCTGGTCTTCTTCTGTATCTGTCTTCCAAATGCGTGTTAAGCAGCAGAATTTTCTGCTGTCAGCAAAATGAACTGAAAGGACATCCAACTATCTTAAATTTCATGTCTTTTCCAGTCGTTTTGTATTCTAAGTTATAATGCACTATTCCCCATTTCAAGCATCAAAATTCAGAGATACCGAGACATTTTTTTTATAAATTTCTCTAATTCATTTCCTTTTTATACCAAGAAAGTTTTTCCACCAAATGAAAGATCTTCATCTCTATAAGTATAACCTGCAGTTCTTCCCCTTGAGAATTTCTTGTCTCTGAGCCGACAATCTCCGTTACACAGTCTCCCTCATGCGCTAATTCAACATGGCGGCGCTCTAAATATCACGCCAATACTAATCAATAAAAACGACACAACCTTTTTGTCACACTGCCCTTTTTTTATACAGTCTTCGGACTCACTAATCTTGACGTCTATCGGCGCTGAAAGCTCCTTCGATTGACCCGACACCTCCTTGGCCTCTGCTCACTCCTTGGCGACATTCTTTCAGGTCTAAATATGCTGGGATTGCAACAGTTGTTGGCCGCGGCGACGGCAGCCAATCAGGCGTCGGCGGGCACGGGTTCGTCCAGCGCGGTCAATCCGCTGTCGAGTACAGGTACCGTAACCTCTCGCTCCGCTCTCCGTAGTGAGTAGACCCCCTGCGTGGCGTGGCATGACGCTTCTCGCTGTGATGGCTTCCTGCTAGCTTTGCATTGATGTGCGATTGTATGTTTGCATGTTTCTACACTTCCTATTGCATCATCTGCATGACAGCCTGCCTAATTAGCCTTGCATGTGCAGCCTCTAGTTTATCCACACGTCCTAGAAACACATCCTGTATCCCAACTACCTTCTTGTCTGTCTCTCTCTCTCGTAGCCAACATTGTGTTTAGAGTTGGAGATGATCACATGTACTTCAGTTTTATTTCTGTAGTCTTACTTCCATTTCATATTGCCACTTCTGTCAGCGTATGTCACGGTAGATGATAGAAAAGGACTTGTCGCAGACAACGAGCGGTGAAAAATGGCGTCTCTGCTCAAAGAGCGCCGCATGTGACATGCGTACACTTGGTTAATAGGGTGTACAAGGAAGGGAAGTCGCTGCAATAAGTGTTGCAGACAAGATGGGGGTTGGTTGATCTGCTACAAACGGGGAGTCCTTGTGAACTTTTAACTGGCCAAACTATGGTCACTACTGGTTACAATCAAATCTAAGCCATTATACGTAGATTGCAATACTAATATCTACTTTTTCTTTAAGTCCTTTAAGTTTCCTTTAAGTTTTCAAGGAAACCATGCAGCATCTTGCTTTGAAAAGTACTGTAACATGTACATGTAGGTTCCCTCCCTGTATAAAGGAAATTCTGATTCAGCAAAGACGGATGTCACCAGTGGTCGGCGTTAGCTTCTGTTTTCAAGTCCTGAGAGTGTGATACCGGTACTAATATCTACTTTTTTAAAGGAGCAAGAGTCTTTTGAAAAGTACTGTAACATATGTATAGGTTCCCTCCCAGTAAGAAGGAAAGGTTCATTCAGCAAAGACGGATGTCACCAGTGGTCGGCGTTAGCTTCTGTTTTCAAGTCCTGAGAGTGTGATACTAATATCTACTTTTTTAAAGAAGCAAGAATCTTTTGAAAAGTACTGTAACGTATATATAGGTTCCCTCCCAGTAAGAAGAAGATTCTCATTCAGCAAAGATGGATGCCACCAGTGGTCGGCGTTAGCTTCTGTTTAAGTCCTGAGAGTGTGATACTAATATCAACTTTTAAAGAAGCAAGAGTCTTTTGAAAAGTACTTTAACGTATATATAGGTTCCCTCCCAGTAAGAAGGAGAGGTTCATTCAGCAAAGACGGATGTCACCAGCGGTCGGCGTTAGCTTCTGTTTTCAAGTTCAGTTACTAATATCTACTTTTTCTAAAGAAAGCCAGAGTCTTGCTTTAGAAAAGTACTGTAACATATATATAGGTTCCCTCCCAGTAAGAAGGAAAGGTTCATTCAGCAAAGACGGATGTCACCAGCGGTCGGCGTTAGCTTCTGTTTTCAAGTCTTGAAAAGACAGTGATGGAATCCTTGTCATGCTTGGTGCGCCGGCTCTAAAGCAGCTCTGATGAAATGACAAGATAAGCAGGGCTGCCTTTCACTGCTCTCGCCGGAGGGAGGGGAGACGGATGAAAGGCTCTGCCGTGGATTTGGGCTTGCTGAAAGACGCAGCAATAGGAATCTCTATATTTGGTTTGCAAGGTTGAAGGGTCTTTGAGGGAGTCGAAAGGATCTTAAGATTGTGTTTTTACGGTGGCTGTCGCTTTTGGTTTTGTTCATTTGATGCATTTATTCCTTCTGGCAATGTCTTACGACTTTGAAGTATTTGCCTCTGCAAAGCCAGGTTGTAAAGCATCTTCCTACTTCCAAATTCTCCTAACTCTTCCCCCCTTCTGGAGCTGGGTGACCCAAGGGAGATTCGCTCAGTTGATCATGGAGTCTAGTCAGTGCAGGTCCCTATAAGTGGGTTTTTGCCTCCAGTATTAGCTAGTGCTCCCAAAGGAGTACACTGCCTGTTTCTGAAATAGTTTCTTGACAAGGGTAATCTCAACATTTCGGCACAACACCTCACGGAAAAACGTGACTGGCGTTACAGATTCACACACGTATTCTACTCACATCCATTTTCATATGACGGCTCCGATTATTCCAGCAATTTCAGAGATTGGTCTGAAATTAGGGACGAATTAAATGGGCTGAACAAAAGGCATAGACTAAGCAGATATTAATGTAAGCCTGCGTTACAGGGTTGAATATTGTTCGAGTCATTTATGTGTTATCTGTAAGACACAGGGTGTTTGGGGTGTGCAGAATTACATATATCATAACAGAAGGCATAAATACTGAGTGTCAAATTACACGTCTAGAGCAGAATATTTAGTTCTAATTACAAGGATTCCAGATTCCTTATCACGAGAAGGAATGGCTTAAGACGTCTTGAAAGGTTTCTCATTTTCAAGTGCTGTAGAGCAGAACCTTAATTACAGATTCAAGAAATGGATTTTCTTTAAGTATTCACGGCCGATTGAACAACGTTTTACAGAGCAATAATTCAGTAACCTTTCTAAGTTGTCACTTAAGTTGACTTTCATCTGTGGACTGTCAGACACAGCTTAATCATCATCCGTATTCTGAACTAGATTGAAAGCTCGTTACCAGTCTAATTAGACCGCTTTATATTGCAGGAATATTAGGTGCTACAAAATTAAAAGACATCATTAAAAATCAGGTTCTTGATGGAACAAGTAGAATCTCAGGAAATGCACAGAGATGTGTCCCAAAATATTTTTGAATTGTTCTTATTCCCCCTATTTTTTTGTTCTAATATCCGTACCCTTTTTGAATGGAAGGAATTCTGTAGATTTTTACATCCATTTTGGGGCAATGCAAACAGAACTTAGCTCTTAGGTGACTTCTATTTCAGCCTGCTCTGTCTTTTCTACAAATCTTTGTTTTCTTTGCTTTCTTTTAAAATCCCTCTGAAAACTGGTGACCTCTTTTTGCTTGTGAGCAACAATATGATTCGTGACACAAGACTTTTCAGACCCAGCTCTGAACTGCACTTGAAATGCAATCACATAAAATAATTTTGCTGCATTTTGTTGCTTTTATGAAATAAACAAATCATTCTCATTTGCAAAAGTGCTGGATTTGATGTAAGTTTTTTTTAAATAATGAAAATGATTGGAACAATTGACATAATTGGAAATGATTCAGATGCAAACGATTTTGTTTGATTTTCAAAAAAATGTCAATCCAACAGTCTAACATAGACAAGAAGAACTGTTTTTTATTGGACGTTTCTTCCCAGGTTCTTTCAGTTCGTCACCTTCGCCCTGGGATGGTTCAAACATGGGTGAGTTGAACTCCCACACGACAGAAACTTAAACTTTGCACACCTCACCACTGGAGTAAACTTCACTGTAAACCTAATAAAGGTTGAACACATGGTGCTAAGGTACTGGTGTCACTATTGGGGGATAAGGAAACTTCCTCACTGATTTTTGTGGGATCACAGTTGGTCTGTGGTTCAACTTTACCTGTAAAGACACTAACCTTTAAGTTTAATTTCTGCACTCTGCACTGAAGTAAGACTAAGAGGTCTTCCTATATGTACAGAATTACTACTTTTTATGTATGGTGAAGAAGAAACCTTGTCTATTGAAAGAAAGAAAAAAAAAGTCTTTCACTTTACATCCTGCACATTGCTAATATTCGTCTTAACGAAATTTTGATTTGATTTATTAGGGTAGGTGGTATCACTTACAGTTTGAATTTTTAATGTCTGTGAACACAGATACTTTCATTACTTTTTCACTGGATATCAAAAGTATGTTGTTCAAAATCTCTTTTTTTATGCACCAAAGTGTTCTAGTCTTGCTGTAAGTGCCACAAATTTGCTAGTTTTTCTAAAATCGTTTTTTCTCTCTTCATTTTGTAAGCAAGTGTTGAAGGTCATGTGATGATCAGGTGTAGGTCATAATTAGACAGCCGACTGGGCTGGACTGACTTTTCAGAAGGGAGGCTCTAATTAGTACTCCGTTAATTAGAGTCTGAGCTTGGGCTGGTTTAATCAATGTGTTGCTAATTAGAGACGCCTGGCCTTTACTCAGGGAGTGATGATTAGTGTCGGCAGTGGAACTTTGTGGTAGTTTGGAGAAAGTAACGTTGATGCAAGTAACCTGTGGTCAATGTGTTAGAAGAGTTTTAGGATTTGGTCAATGTTTTACATCTAAGTAACAACTATGTAACTTTTGATGGACTGGACCCACAAGGAAAATTGCCCAAGAAGACTACTTAGGGAACTGATAATATCTTGTCTCTTTGGAGTACAGGTGGTCGCTATACTTTGTCTATAGACAGGGTTAATGCTTGTGTCATTAGGCCACACCAATTCAATTTCTTGGTTCACGGATTTTTTCATAAAAAAATATGGAGCGAGAGGGCGATATAAAAATAAAAATAAAAATTGTAAAATGGTTGGGGTAAAGGTAACGACTAATCCAAAACATAAAGAAAAAAAAGTTTTCAGCTTGAAAAAAGTACAAAAACGCTATTATTGTACAGTAACAGTACCTGTACCCACACTTTAAGGAGCTTATAATATAAAGGCCAATTTGCTACACCAGAAAGTTGGTGAATGGTTTCATTAATGGTGAAAATTTGCTGAGTGGTAATTTTTATTTTTATTTTTTTTTCAAAAAAATAGGAGCGAGCGAATCCGTGAACCAAGAGATTAAATCGGTGTGGCCTTAGGAAAAATATCTAAGAGACCAGGTGGCCAGGTGGTCATATAACTTCAGTTGGAGGTTTAGAGTTGAGAATTAATTTGAGTCTTGTTTGTATCAGATCAGGAATCCCCTGTAGTGACAGTGGATCCATCCATTTACAGACTAGCTTAGATTGGAGGTGGATGATTCCATTCTGCAACGGGTAGTGGAAGGATATATCTTATTCTTTAGATTAGAAAATTTTGACTGAATTTTTACCTCTCACTGGGGCGAACAAAAAGGAAAGTATGCCCCTTATCAACCCCCCATA
Source organism: Branchiostoma floridae (assembly GCF_000003815.2). Taxonomy (NCBI): domain Eukaryota; kingdom Metazoa; phylum Chordata; class Leptocardii; order Amphioxiformes; family Branchiostomatidae; genus Branchiostoma; species Branchiostoma floridae. The sequence goes on from NW_023365773.1 coordinate 359,436, forward strand.
CAAAGGAAATGGAACGATCCATTTACAGCACAGCCATCAGGAGACGTGGAAGATCCCATGGTGAAACGGGGGTGGTTCTGACGAGACTTTCTGTTTCCGTTGCCAGGAGCAGGGGGCAACACAAACACATCGGCGCTGTCGGGCCTCGGGGCGCTCGCCGGACTCCAGGGGCTCGGGACGCCCAACAGCACCCTGGGATTGCAGGCGCTGACGGGGCTGTCCGGGATGGGGTCGCTGAACGGGACGTTGGGCGCGGCCACGGCGCTGTCCGCCAGCGGGACCGCGGGTAACGGGGTGGATCCCTTATCACAGGCTTACTCAGGAATACAGCAGTTCGCAGGTGATTTGGTAGGGGGCGCTGGTGCGCATGGGTGTAGCGTGTGTGGCTTGAATGTATGCATGAACACTTGTGGCTGTTCTGTTGTTTGTGTGCCGAAAACTGTGGATGCGCAAGATTGTTCGTTTGATGTTTTTGTCCTCGACATTGTATGTTGTATCCCCACCATTTGCGTTTGTGCATGTTATATTTTGTTTTATTGCAAAAGAAAGCTCTTTTCCTGAAATTCTGGGAGACTTACAATTCTTATTTGATTGCAAACTATAATTTAGAAAAAAAAGCCAATTCTTGACGACATTGCTTGAAGTGTCCGGACAAAGTTGCAAGCCAAAATATTGCGGAGAGTTGTTGCTATAGCAACAGATCACATGACAAGTTTGCAGAATGTCAGTGACTTGATACGACCAGAGTTTTTGTAATGCTGACATGGATGAAGTTAAATTACTGCTGTACTATAAAGGACTTGTCAATGAAAGTGGATGCAAAATACTTAACTGTGGTTAAAAGCTATTTGCCTGGATTGGAAGAAATCTGCTTGTTTCTACTGATCATTGCTATTGTATCACTTGTGCCTGAAAAAAAATGCTTAGAGAAGACAAAAACTTATTGACTGCCTCCTTTTGTCTGCACTTCTTATAACTAAAAGTGCTGATAGAGAAACTGGAAAAGGTCATTGCAACACTGATTGGAAAGGAAGTCAATGTTATCATCTTCTTGAGCAAATTATTGAAAAAAGATCTGCTTGACATGCATGAAAACATTTTTTTGTATACTGACAGTGACAGTTGCTTTGGAAAAACACCTGCCTACTGCTGACTTCATTATGATTAAAAGTTAGAATTAATTTCAAGGACCTGGACTTAGTGTGAAGATATATTAGAAACTTGGGCCTCCCTCTTACAATATCAGAACCACTCACTTCAGTCTTAAGAAATTGTGAAATATATATGGCTAGAATAACTAGATAGTTCAGACTTAAATTTGAAGATTCTTTTCTTAAAGGGTGAAGGAAGTAAGAATTACCGTATGGATGTATTTAGAAATTTAAAAAAAAAAAACAGATTAAAGTGTAGAACTGAGGCCACCCGACAATAGAAAAAGTTCTGCACTTCTTACAGCCAGGGAATGGAAGTGTTAAATGTATTAAAGCTACATGTACCATGTGTATCTGTGTACCATGTTTGTATCCCCATTTGTGTGTGTAAACTACAATTGTGTTCTCAGTCCATACATACCACCTTATGTGTAATCTCCAAGCAGATCCTTCGGTAGCATAAGATAGTAAAAAAAGCTGGCAGAGGAGTGAAGCTGGCTTAGGAGTGTGGTTCGCTACATGGCAAATGGGCACCTCTTGGCTGACTATCTCCTGGCCAGTTTGATACTATCTTATGCCATTGTAGGATCTGCTTGGAGATTACTTATGTGTACCTTATGTTAAGTGTGTCTGAAGATGTTCTGAGGCCCCATTTGGTAACTGCATGCCTTGTCTCATGTAGGCATGGAGCAAAGACAGGGCAGCGTAGGACAGAACTTAGGTAAAACTGTGTGGTGTGTGCTGGTAACAGTTAAACTGTGTGGTGTGCGCAGCTAACGGATAAGTTATACTGTTTGGTGTGCGCAGCTAATATATGAAACTGTGTGGTGTGGTGTGTGACGCTAACGGTGTGGCTCGCTAACTCTTGTGCGGGGTGTGGCACTTCTAGAACAGGGTTTTATCATGCACTACTGGGTACTCCAAGCAGAGGTTAGGCTCCGGCTGTTTTTGGCCATTTTCTTCATGCTTCCTGAGACAAAATGAAGATAGTAAGTCTGATAAAAAGTCCTATAAAAACGTCCTAAAACAGCCGGAGACTAACCTCTGCTTGTAGAGTACTGCTGGGCACAAGGTAGCCTGAGTGTCGTCCTAGTTGAAACCAGCTAGGATGACACTAAGGCTAGGTAAAAGGAAGGCAAAGATGTTCCAGGTCATGTCTTTTCTTTGTTTTTCTTGGTTTTAGAAATCTGAGCGTCTTTGCCTTTCTTGATAGCAGAATTTGTACCTTTTTTACAGTTTGTTTAAGAGTGCTGAAGTGATCTAGGAATTTCTTCTGTTTTCTCTCTCCACTAAACTGGCTGGAAACAAAGTAACTGTAGCTTTAGAAAAGATCTTTTACTTGCTTTCTCATTTTATAGTACATTGTACCCAAAACAGATCCTTCATTCAAAGCCAACACACTCTCTTTTTCAATAACGCAAAGTCTATTGTGAAATCGCTTTTGGTTGAATTTCTTACTATTAGGGCTTTATCAAGAACTGCATATTTTTCCATTTCTAATTTTGACTTTCTGCTATCTTTTTTTTTCTTTGTGTCCTGTAAATTTTCTCTTTATTTTGCTATCTATTATCTCCACAGTGGAATCGGTTTTGCAGCTTTTATTAAAAACTTCATAAAGTTGAAATGAAAAGACTCCCCTCCCCCCTTTTCGTCTTGAAATTCTGTTATGAAACTGAACTAGTGAGGCCTTTGGTAACCTTTTTTCTGCAGTTTCTTACAAGTTTCCTTTTTTTCTGTGTCTGTTTTGTGCAGCTGAAAATTGTACCCCCAAAAAATTCAACGATTCAATATGTGGAAATCTCCTTGGAAAAATTTATACTGAATCTTAACTATGATGCCTTGAAAAGCACTTATGGATCTGAATGTTTGGAGGTTATTTTTCCCCAGTTTCTTACGAGTTTCCTTTTATTTTTTCTGTGTGTTTTTCGCAGCTACAACTTAGTACAAGGAAATGAATAAGTGAGGCCTTTTGGTAACCAGTTTCTTACGAGTTTCCTTGTTTTTTTCTGTGTGTTTTGCACAGCTACAACTTAGTACAAGGAAATAAATGAGGCCTTTTGGTAACCAGTTTCTTACGAGTTTCCTTTTTTTTCCTGTGTGTTTTGTGCAGCTTCAAGGAAATAATGTGAGGCCTGCGTTAACCTTTTCCTTACGAGTTCCCTTTTTTTCTGTGTGTTTTGCTTAGCTACATTCCCCAACGGGTACGGCACGGCGGGTCAGATGGGCGCCACGGCCGCCGGCAAGCAGAAGGAAGGTGAGCAGCAACAAGGTCTGGCTCATTCATGTTCCCGTGCACTCATGCATGTTCCTGGGCCGGCATGATGCTGCACACCCCTTCTGCTACAGTAGAATAGTCCAGGACGCTAGAAACTACTGCTGCTTGGGAATGTACCATAATTGGAGAAGTAGGGTGTAGCAAGATAAAAACTAACCCAAGGTTTAAATTTAAGTCAGTAGCCATTTGAATTAGTTAACTAACTTTAGATGGTGGTATTGCTTGCTGGTTCTACCTAAAGCTTGTATGAGGGACCTAATACAGAACTAACATTTACTAAATCTTTTAAGAGGTCACAAGAAGTTGAAAGTTACAATAAGATGCCAATGCCAACATCTTGAAGAATCAAGCTTGGAAGGTTCTTAAGACATTTTTGCCTCTTTGAAGGAGCATATTAAGAGGAAAGGTGAAGTAATATATTTCCACTTGAAGTTCTTTACTCCGGTGCTAGCTTCTTTAAAAACATCTTTATGCAACATGTTCCAAGAACCTCCTTGAGTTTTCTAAGACGTCTTGAATCCCTCCTTAGGTCCTGAGGGAGCGAACCTGTTCATCTACCACCTCCCGCAGGAGTTTGGAGACCAGGATCTCATGCAGACCTTCATGCCCTTCGGAAACGTCATCAGCGCCAAAGTCTTCATCGACAAACAGACCAACCTCAGCAAGTGTTTCGGTATGGGACTTTCTCTTCTTTCACTCTTCACTTTATTGTTTTTCCAGGGCAATACACTCAGATCCTTTGACCTGCTTTTCAGTCAAGTCTGGGATATTGTACATGTGCGTGTGATTGTATATGTGCATGTGATTGTATAACATCAAACACATTAGAACATCACATATATCGACAAGTACTCAATATAAGCAAATAAACACAATTACGCACTTACAGCAAAGGAAATTATGATGGTGAGGTTGTTGCAATACAATTTAAAATGCTCCTTTGGTTGTGTAATGAGTGAAAGACTATTCCATACTAGCGAGCCATAGTGTTGAAAGGAAACAAAGTTGAATTTTCCGTGTACCCTATTTTCCCCAGGTTTTGTGAGCTATGACATTGGTAGAAACAAAGTTGAATTTTTTTTCATTTTCTGTGTATCGTATATTCCCTAGGTTATGTGAGCTATGACATAAGTTGAAACGTTTTTCTTGTATCTTGTTTTCCCCCAGGTTTCGTGAGCTATGACAATCCAGTGGCCGCCCAGGCTGCCATCCAAGCCATGAACGGGTTCCAGATCGGGATGAAGCGTTTGAAAGTGCAACTCAAGCGTCCCAAGGACGCAAACAAGCCGTACTAAAGGCCTGATACTTAATGGTACGTATCCTGGGGTAAGGTGTGACGATTCCCGTATGTGTCATGCGTCCTGTGCACCAAGTGCTAAGCAAACTGGCAGCTGGAAAAACTGTTTCTGTGTGTAGTTTTTGCTTAGATTTAACATTTTTTGTCGTTTGTGTATATTAGTTTTTTGACACTTTTGGGTAAAACATTACAAAATATCAGTCAGGGTCTTCCATGAGGTCTGGGAACATAAAATAAAACTGAAAGTTTCTGGACTTTAGAACAGTACCGGCTGTTAGTTTGAGAAGAACTTGGTTGTTTGTGCCACAAAAGCCAGTCTGACTCGCTTTGTAAACAACCCTTGTTTACCAATCAATCATTGAAAGTAGATAAATAACAAAACTTGAAAATCATTGATATCTTCTGGTGCAGAATTTTTTAGTCCATGATAAAGGTAATTTTTTGTGTTTAAAACTTTTTATTGAGAATTTGAAGCAAAAAGAGTATATGTAAACTTTGGCCTGAAAATGACTGACAAACTGGCTTTTGTAGCACTAGCTGTGACCTTGTTGTTTAAGCGCTGCACCTGAGAAGTGTTCTATTTGGGACTCTCTGCTCTGGGGCCGCCGGAGCCATGGAACACCTCACCTGATTGGTCATCTGGTGGTCACATGTGTCAGTCCTTGTTATTGGATGGCTGGGCTGGCCATGTGACTGGGATTCACCAATCAGGAGACAGACACCTGAAGTCTTCCAGCAGCATTGTTCAGTGTTGAGGATGTGGAGAAAAGTGATGATAGGAGGGAAAATGGTTTGCAACATCTCGCTAATTTTGTGCCCCCCCCCCCAAAAAAAAAATTTGATTATTCAATATGTGGAAATCTCCTTGAAAAAATTTGTATTGTATCTTAACTGTGCCTTGAAAAGCACTTATTTATCTGAATTTTTGAAGGTCATTTGGAACAGAGACAGTGCCCTTTTCAAGGTCATTCATTCATCCGTTCATAGTCCTGTTTTCAAGGTCATTTACCTCAAAGGACAGCCATTCAACACCAAGGACAGGATCAACCAAAAATCCAGATCACTTTATAAGGCAATGTCCTTGACACAAGGAAACAGTGCTGTTTTGAAGGTCGTTCAGCACCAAGGACAGTGCTGTCCTTGAGGTCATTTCTCATGCAGCAAGAACAGCACATGAAGGTCGTTGAAGGTTATTTGTAACCTGATCTGTAGAAGTTGCAAACCAGTTTCCGGGTGACTATAGTAGTTTGATGGTAAGTAACGTGTGATGTTTCGCCCTCCTGACGTCCTGCTACATTCACCTCTCCTCCCTGTTTTTGCAACATTGTATCCCAACTGTATGCTGTTGGCAACATTGTGGCAAAGTGTCCTTTGTTCTGCTCCATACCACACCTTTTCCACTGTGGACTGTGGTTCCAACTGTAGCAATACTGGCCGCTGGGCTGGGTGGTCTGATCATAACATGATAGGTACCAGTTTTGTGCCATAATAATCTTCTCCAAGATTGAGGGCACTGATATGAAGAAGAAGAAGAAGAAGTTATAAACCTCCAGTAATTCACAACACGTAGAATTGGCAGTAAGAAAATGACTTTTTGTGCCCTTCAGTGGTATGAACAGACTTTGCATTGAAATATGATATCAGTTCTTACACTGTCATGATAGTTGCTTGAAACCTTCTACATCAACAGTTAAAACTTGTCTGTTCCAACTGACTCTACGCTCTGATTTTAAACTGTAAGATTCCCAAATTTCCCAATTTGAAAATTCAAGTGGATTTCCCTGAAAATCATTTCGATTGCACCTTTTAGGAACATCAGCATTCATGTTGCAAGTGTTCACAGACTTAATGTTAAATTGAGTAAATTCATGCTTGAAAAGTGCAATTTACTTTGTTATCTAAAGACTGCAACTCCCACAAATGTTTTAAGTTTATTTTTTCTTCAATCATCGCATGGCTATTACACACTAAGATGTAAGTTAGTTTACAAGTGAATGACTCAGACCCTCAGCCCAGTGTTGCCCCCCTCCCCCATTTGGCCCCCCTCCCCACCTCCACTCTGTACCACTGTTCCAACTCTCCTGTATTGCTACTGTACTTTGCAACAATGTCAGTCCTGATTAACCGATATATTTTTGCTTTTACTTCCAAAGAGTCAGCATATACGTAGTCTTTTATTCCATTTTGTATCGGTCATGCTTTTGGTCGGATGCATTTTTTATTTGTTGTTGTTGTTTCTGTTGCATTTTGGTAACAATTCCCATTGCCAGAACATATAATGTTGTACATGTGGGTCGTCTGTCGAGACCGATCGTGTTTCCGCCATGGCATGTCCATCATGCTCGTCAAATTCGCGTCCCATACGTGTTTGTCGCTTCCGCATTTTCTGTACGGACCTCCAGACCTCATGGTCTCTTTAAAAGTAGAGAAAAGTCAGTAAAAACAAAACAAAAATGTGAAAACTGAAAAATTGATTCCTGTGCATCACAGAAGTGCAAAAACTATCTCTGTTTCTTCCTGTGAAATTTCTGCGGCGAGGAAAATGTTTCTCGTATTTTCCGGCCGCACTTCAACACCCACATGTACTCTTCAAGTACACTTTCTGTTCGCTGTAAGTACGTAAGATGTTTCAAACAAAGCTTGTACTGTTTTTTCTCATTAACAAGATCCTTCTCCATCTTTGGTTTTTCCTAGATTGCCTGTCACGTTGCGTATTGAGTGTGGGTCCGTCTCTGACACGTGCTGTAACCGTGGTTACCGTGTTCTCTGCTTCCCACGTGCCCGTACGTATCGTTCACACTCGTGTCACTCGCTCGTTTGCGTACGTCCGTTTACGCGCATGTTCCTCTCTGAGCGAGCATGTGCCCAAGCATTTGGTTTCCATGGCTGCCATCTTCACATACTGTGAACTGTAGATCTGTTTTACCCCCTTCCAAAATGCACTCGCCTTCCACACCCCCGTGTTTGGAATGGACCAGTCCAGCATCAGATGTTGCCAAAAAAAATTTCATGTTGCCAAAGTTCTTTTTTGAGACAAGCAACATTTTCTACAGAAAATGAGGATGGACTGTTCTATCTTTCATGGGGGTGGCAAGGTTGATCTGCATTTTGGAAGGGAAAAACTTCTGTAGACACTTGTACTAGCATGCTGAAACTGTGAACCTGCCCACCCCTGCTTGACACAGTGGTATGTGCCATACTTCTCAATGTGTACAAAGAATTCTGTATGAAGTAATTTTCTAAGAGGTACGTGCCACTTTTGTTGAGGGATTGGTCACTTTGCAGTGGAAGATACAATGAACATTTTTTGAAGAAGGGCCAAAAGTCAAAAAGTGCTGATGGCTTTGTGAAGAAAAGAGCAAAGACTTAAAAGATTGATTTTTTTACTTAACAACAGTGAAAATTTACATTTTTGTTGCTTTTTTTAAAGTTTGAAGAACTTCTCATAGATCTGAAGATATGTCCAGCTATCCAGGGTATTGTTTGAAAAAAGGCCCAGACAGAAATGGAAAATCATGCTTTTTTTTGGTCAAAAATGTACTCTACAGTAATGTGACTATCATCCCTAGAAATTGCCATGGTACATTCCACAGCGTGTTCCCCCTACTATCCACTGTGTGGAGAGGGGGATGTGCCATTCTGCAGGGGTGTGCAGGTTGCAGGTATATGCCATGATAACGTCTGTAAAAGCTACTTGTTAAGTGTGTAGTGTCAGAGAGTACCTTAGTAACTTGGACTCCGTGTGTCGGTGTGACTTTAAATGCTGCACTTGTACGAAACTTCAGAATTCTTAGAGCTGAGAGCCTGCTCCGTGGCTTGTTGTGTTCTCATTTTGTTTGGAACTTTACCAGTCTGCCTGTTTAAGAAACTAAAAACAAGTTCTGTGTTAAACTAAGAAGTGCCCATTTGAGCATGTAAGAAGAAAACTGTTCTTGGTTTTGTGCTTTTGAGTTGTTGAATGTTGCCACTAGAGTAGTGGCCAGACTTTTACGTGCTGAGACTAGTTTGCCTTCAGGGAGAGATAGTAAGACTGGTCTCTGTGTAAAACAGTGTTCGTGACTCAAGAGATTTGAAAGTGTTAATATTGTCCCTCTGTACTTATGTTAGAGGAAAAGCAGACTGACCAAATTTGTTGACTGTTGAAAGAAAGTTTGTTAGTGAAGAAAGAAGGCCAAAATGTTGATATATACAAAGTGCCATGTGGAAAATAAAGAGCTATATTTCGACAAGGGAGATTTTTGTTTAGTCCAGTGTTCCGTTTAGAAGAAAAAGAGGAAATTTTGTGTCCCTTTGTGAGACTTCAGAAGTAGAACTGTGCTGAGCTAGCCTGTGCAGAGGAGTTGTTTAGTTTCACACACTGGTGTGTAACCGTGTAAGCTTCGCACTGGAGAGAAACCCTGTCATAGGCAGCGAGGTATCACACCAGGGAGACCTTCCTGTGTTCATGTTAGTCTGTTTATTTATTGGCTCCCAGCCTTGTAGACAGTTCGCCATGACGACGTTCGACTGTGGATGGTTTTGTTTCTGTTCCTTTTCGGAATGTTCCCATTTCAAGAGTGTTCCTACCATGTACTGTATGTTGTTGCCACCCCTATTCAGTATTGCTACAATATTGCTACGCACCATTGCGATGTCTTGTATCGGATGACATCCCAGTCTCATGCTTAAGAAATTGTGGCACTGTGACTCCTAGCTGTGTAAGTGAACAGTGTTCGCCATGTACCTACACTTCTCAATGTTGAAACGTTGTGATATGATTGTACTTAGAGTGCAACGATTATTATTATCAAGTATTTTGCTACTACAAGTTGTTGATCCTTGCCACGTGGTATGGTGGAATTCCTGAGATTTTTGTTGTAAGTTGTTCCTTTTTGTTGAAACATATCTGATAATTTTGGGAGAGGAGAAGTACTTACTGAGATTGTAACCCTTTGGTGTAATATGATACCAAACGGGAAAGCCAAAGAAATTAGTATGATAACGAGAGATGGTTAATTAAGGTCAAGTTACTTAATCACATAATTTACTTAACTATTAACCTTCATTTATAGTGGTATTTGTTTCCATAGTTACGGAAGCTTATGTTCTTTGTCTTTGTTGTGATGGTCTCAGAATATGCCCAAATATGGAATTGATCATGTGATCATACATGACCAATCACAAAAGTTGACTGAAGGTCGTGACCATATTTGTAGTGGTCATGTGATTTGGAAGTTGCGTCTGATTGGTCAGGCCAGTAGAACATGCCCATATTTGGTGCGCAGGATGAGACCACTTCAGCCTATGTACACAGGAGATGCAATAGGTGCCAAAAACTGTTGTGTTTTTTGTTGTTCTGTTTGTTTACCTGTTTTTGTTTGTGAGCGTTTCACATCGTGGCATGATGTGTCGTTTCGCTAAATTACTGAAACCTCCCTTATCTACTCTCTCACTCACTCTCTCTGTTTCTGTTAGTTTTGTAATGTTTTCCTTTTATTTGCATGAGATATATCATATATAATAGCAGAGTATATCTAGTACAAAATGGTTGCAATTTGTTTTGGTGTGGCAAGTCCAAAGTGTTGGTACTTAAACGTGATTGCAGTAAAGAAAGAACACAATGGTTTATTTATCGTATTATATGTAGAGAAGATCGTAAGTGAAATGTACGTGCATGCGGAACTTTTTTTGTTTCATTTATTTGATTGTGGCTGAGTAGAAACGTGCAAGTGGTTCTGACTTCTCATTGGTGAAAGTCTCCTCAATCCTCTCTCTTGCCTTGGTTCATTTTTTGTTTTTGCTGTTCTGCTTGGAGGTTGCATATTTAACGAGGAAAAGAGAAAACTTCTATCTCGCTGACTCTAGCGTCTGTAGAGCTCGTTTGTAACCCAGTCACTGTTGTAACATCCATCCCGGTGTTGTTGCACTTATTAAAAATTTGTGTGCCGTCATCTCAAGTCTGTGTTCCTGTGTGTCATTTGTGCGTCCACGTGCTCCGAACCATCGGAGCGGTCATGCCATTGTCCGTATCGTATTTACAGGCTCCCACCGAGCGCTCCGCCACTCCATCCCACTTTAACCAATCATGTTACACACGCAAACACACGCTAATAATCGTGTCCGTCCCAGTAGCGTAGCTGTGCCAACCCTCCCGCTGTCGTGTGGTGCGTTTAACGGTTGTTACACGGTGAAATGTGGTGTCCAGCAACCTTAACCAAGTTTAACCAGACATTACTGTGCACAAGGTGGAAGAAAACACACGTCTGTGAACCTTTACTACATTCAGAACCTCACAGTCTGCTGAGGAGACATGAGACATCTCATGTTCATCCATCAAAATACAACCATGCGATGTGAAAAACTAATTTTCCAACTGTTTGGCAAATTTTTAAAGCAAAATGGGCAAAACTTAAACTGCAGTTCTTTCTCTAAATTGACCAAAAGTTGTTGCAAAGTCTTGCAGATTTGAACAATCCATGCATGAACCTCAACATAAGTGCCAAAATGCATCTGTCAAGCCGTTTTCACATCCATGTCTTGCAAACCCAACTTTTCTGTGCCAAAACATCCCCCTTTCATGTACACAGCCATCTCTTGCTGCTTTGGCTTCAAGCTGTGAGCCTTGATGTAAACATCGCTGTATGCTTCACATGTCTCGCAAACATTCGCCATGTCCTTTGGGCTTGGGGGGGGGGGGGGGGTACCAGGTTTTATACACAAGCAAACACAACTGTCCTGCATTCAGCACTCTGGGTTGTCAGAAACGTACAAGAAAAAAGACAACATTTTTTTGTAACCCGCATTGCTGCTTTGTAATGCTGCATCGGGACATCACAGCAGGCAACCTATCACCTTTGACCTGTAACATTTGACCTTTACCACCTGCTGACACCAATCCCAGGATGCACTGGAGATGATCATGTGACCTCATCTGTCGTGTTACTTGTGCTCCTTCTGGCTTGCCCACCTCTGCATTACCGTCCTCACGTGTTGCGTTTTTTCGTTTGTCGGTTTGTGTTCCGTGACGTGTCACATATTTTTCTAATGCAGAGTATTTATAATATATATTTTATCAGATGGCGTAAAAAAAAAACACAAGGTTGAGAGAGAACTTAGAGAGCGTCTTAGACCAGAACAACAATCAGGGGTTGCTTAAGAAAGGAGAGGGGACCGGGTGATACCAATGTTGTCCTTGCAACGTCTTTAGTTTGTACCAGCATTCCAAGACAATTTTCCAGTCTTAAGAAAAAACAAAAGCCATTTCAGGTCAGTGACAGGCAGACATGCCTTCGTTACGACCGCTCTGTTGTTGCCATTCCCAAACCATGACATTGATGAATCCATTGTTGCTCATTGGCTGGAACTTTGGCTTTGTTCTAGAGGTCAGAGGTCAGCATTGGTATCCATGGTAACGGAGTGATGTGTGAGAAAACAAGTGTACTTAAACTAGTGACCAAAACTTGTGGCTGGAGGCAAGACGTCGCTTTTCCTTGTTCAAGTGGAAAAAAAAAACACTAAAAAGTTGTCCTGAAAGTTCTCACTGAGGTGCTACGATGTGGAAAATAGGAGAGGCTTGGGCACCCCTGTTTCTGAGTGGACTGTTCCAACATGATTGGCAGTTTGAGCAGATGGATTTTTGACCATCCGTGACTGAAAGTTTTAGAAATGACAATCACTGAGTTTAAGATAGTTTGTAGGAAATTTTGGGAAGTGAATCCTTGTTTTAAAGTTGCTGCATTGAAAATGCAGTGTATTTTAAATGCACAAGAGGCCAATGATCACAAATCAAGCTTCCCACCCCTTTCCTAGGGAAATGGAAACTGCCCAGTCATGCGGTAGGAATGTACCACTCTCAGAAATAGGGGTGTTTGAGCCTTAAGCAGTGAAAATTGCTTAGAGCTGGGACTTGAGGGTTCCCACTAGATGTTGAATGTTATAGTACTCTGCCGTCTAATTTGTACACAGAATTTGATGTAGTTCTATTTTGAAATAAAGCTATTGCTGTGAGTTCTCGTTCCTTATTTTGAATATGTTATTTGTATTACGATAATGATAACACAACAATATTGACCATATTAAAATCCTAGTTCTTATTAGTTGATAAAATAATTCTTCAATCAGTGATGAGTTGAAAACTAGTTAAACACGTATCTCCAGATTTTCAATGTCTGCTCAGTATATCTCGTGAGACTATGTCCAAGGACTAGCATGGATCTAGACTAGGGGTACCAAGTCGTTTTTTTCTTGTTGGACCGGTCCGAGAAAAGCGGACCTGAAAAAATGAGCTGGACCGGATGTTGGACCTAATAGGAAATTAACAGATAATATGAACCAACTTTCAAACGTTTCGGGGCTTACCGGTCAAAGAAAATGACCAGAGCGAAGTAGAGGAGAGTTTATAGTCGTATCTCCCAAGTTTTACAGTCAGACGCAGTTAGTACAATCATACAGAGGCAGTTAGCCTTGTAGGATTTTAAAATGTCCATGGGAGTAGAATGCTCCACCAAACAGAATAAGTTTTCACATAGTGAATCAGGTTCAAACCTGGACCTAATCCTCTGGACCTAAACCGGACTTGAATTTTCTGTACTGGTACCCACCCCTTAATCTAGACTGACGAACCTCTTCAACAATAATTCCTATCTGCCCTATATACAGCATCTGCTATGGCTTAACAGTCATGGCAATGCTCTCAGAAGTGAATTCAATTTGGTCAACTATCAGAACTAACTTTGATACTTTTTTGATATGCATGAATGCATGTCTGTACTAAGTGCAAAGACTAAATTAGGTATACATGTAGTTGAAGATGAGTAGGCACACTAGCTTATCTATAGTCAATTCAGTTTGAAAAGTCAAACATGCCCCGAGAAATGAAAGAAAGCTATGATGCAGCAAAAAAATCTTGTCTTTTCACAAGCATCAAACTACAATGGACTTTTTCGACATCCAGTTGAATAATATTCAAGTACAATTCAATCTCTGCAACTGGGAAAAAACGGATATTTACTTCCGGACGATTCGAGTGACATCCATCACTCTTCTTCATCACAGAAATGAGCTGGCAGAACAATCCCATACTTAATTGTAAATGTTGATATTTTATGAAACCTGTGAGCCATAGTAATAAACCCACAATTAAGCAACACACTTCTTCAAGCACACAAGACATACGCCTACTCTCTTCTGAAGGCATATTGTGTACTAAAGCTACCAGTCAGTCATTTGCGCTCAAATTTGAAATATTCTAGGTAGGCGCTGTTGACAGGTTTACAAGGTTGCAGTGCCAATTCAGACCGCTAGGCTACACGGTGTAAACGAATATCAAATCAGACGAAGCATATTACTTGGCATGTGTATTCCTGACTGTGACGATCGAATGACATTTATAGAAAACTGCCTTCTCCTCAGTGAAGACGCAGGCATTTCAGTTTTAAAGGAGAAAGTCGCTTGAAAGTCTACTGAGTTGTTATTGTCTATATATTGTTGATGATACTTGTACGATGATTGCCAATACATTACGTTAAAAGCTAACGTTGATGTTACAGAAGACTAGGATGCATTTGTGTCATTAGTCATTTGTTGCTGTTACAGCAACCAAAAGCTGGTGCCTATTGGCGTTTTCAGGTTAACGTGAAACAAAGAATCGAAATACATTGCTCGATGCTGCAGAAATGCTGAATAGTGAAACCACCAACTTGGGGAGGGGGGCGACCTTGAACAGACACTGAATGATTGTAACCAAAGCAGACGATTCAACAAACGATTTATTCTTTATTCAATAAGGACCTCATTTACATGATTAATGAGAAAAACTGTAATTCTAGTTTGTTTCGGTTGCTTTTATCTAAATTAGTGAAACATCAGCACAAATGATATAGAGGTCATCACTGTATGTTTGGATATTCATGAAAGCTCAAATCGGCCTGCCACCACTTTTCATTGAGGTCATGAGGGAAGAGGCAAGGCTCAGGCTACGTATATAACAGAGATACAATTTACGTCTTTAAAAGTCCTAACGAGCTTAATGGATTTCAGGTGTTTTCTTTTAATTCTGGCGTCATCAAATCGTGAGTGCCCGTTGTGTGCTGTAGGGCTGTGGATGGGGTTTCACAGTATCTAATACTCCTCTTCAACGGAGTCGACGCCAACCTCCTCGCAATCCTTCTCCAGGGCGGCCAGATCCTCGCGGGCCTCGGAGAACTCTCCCTCCTCCATGCCCTCTCCGACGTACCTGAACAACAGAGGGTCTGGGTTAGTAAGGAGAACTCTCCCTCCTCCATGCCTTCTCCGACGTACCTGCAGACACACGTAAACAAGATGCATAACGTTACATCAAAATTATCACTCACTCACTCCGGCGAGCTCACTCGGAGTAATCACATCAAAATTCGCTCGGAGTCACCACACCAAAGATATACTCAACCTAAAAGCATCTGAACATTTTGCAATTGGACAGGAAGTGTTATTATCCTTCAGAAGCAAAGCGCACAACCCGCCGTATAGATGGTGAAGTGCGACCCTCGCCACGGCAAGTACATGGCGTGCTGTCTGCTGTACCGTGGTGACGTGGTCCCCAAGGACGTCAACGCAGCCATCGCCACCATCAAGACCAAGCGTACCATCCAGTTCGTCGACTGGTGCCCCACTGGCTTCAAGGTCGGCATCAACTACCAGCCACCCACCGTGGTACCTGGTGGAGACCTGGCCAAGGTGCAGCGTGCCGTGTGCATGTTGAGCAACACCACCGCCATCGCTGAGGCCTGGGCCCGTCTGGACCACAAGTTCGACCTGATGTACGCCAAGCGCGCCTTCGTGCACTGGTAAGATCCGCTTCTCTGTTTTGTAAGACCCACTAACCAGATATAGCCGAAAGTGATTGACCAACCAGGAACCTATAATAATGGTACAATGTGTGACACAAAGTACAAAATGGAGGTATAGGATAAAGTTTAACAACCTAGCTAACATAACAATAAGGACTAACATAATTCTTTGATATAGTATTACAACAGAGTAGGCTCAAGTCATTAGACTAGCCTATTTTCGGTATTCTTTTCTAATATTTAGCAGAGCAGTCCTTGATACCTTTACCAATTTTTGCATTATGGGAGTTCTGACATCTAAAGTTATACTAGTATACAAATCTGTTTGTAGCATAATTTTGATGTATGCATCTTTTGTATGTATTTGTGTCTGTAGGTACGTCGGAGAGGGCATGGAGGAGGGTGAGTTTTCCTTACTAACCCGGACCCTCTGTTGTGCAGGTACGTCGGAGAAGGCATGGAGGAGGGAGAGTTCTCCTTACTAACCCGGACCCTCTGTTGTTCAGGTACGTCGGAGAGGGTATGGAGGAGGGAGAGTTCTCCTTACTAACCCAGACCCTCTGTTGCTCAGGTACGTCGGAGAAGGCATGGAGGAGGGAGAGTTCTCCTTACTAACCTGGACCCTCTGTTGTTCAGGTACGTCGGAGAAGGCATGGAGGAGGGGGAGTTCTCCGAGGCCCGCGAGGACCTGGCCGCCCTGGAGAAGGACTACGAGGAGGTTGGCGTCGACTCCGTTGAAGAGGAAGGCGAGGAGGAGGGGGAGGAATATTAGATACTGTGAAACCCCATCCATAGCCTTACAGCACACAGCAGACACAGACGATTTTACCAACGCCAAAATTAAAAGAAAACACCCAGGCACTGGAATCCATTAAGCTCGTTAATGACGTAAACTGTATCTCTGTTATATTTTATCTGACCCTTGCCTCTTCTCTCATGACCTCAATGAAAAGTGGCCTGCAGGCCGATTTGGGCTTTCATGAATAAACAAAGGTTCAAACATACATACAAAGTGATGACCTCTCCGTGTCATTTGTGCTGATGTTTCACTAATTTAGATAAAAGCAACCGAAACAAACTGGAATTATAGATTTTTCTCATTAATTGTGTAAATTAAGTCCTTATTTGAATCATTTGAATGTCATGATATGCATCACTTTACTGCGGTACTGCAGATTTGGCTGTGAAGAGGGTATGTAGCAACTATAAAATTTTAGATAGAACAAGGAATTAGGCCTGAAACTTTCACGGATACATCCAGACGTCTTTACATACATCTAGAACGACATTTATTACATTAGTTGACATGAAAAGGATGAACCAATCTGCTGTTTGTCTTCAGGTTGTTTTGGACAAAGAATCAGGAGTGCCAAAGGTTTCCATGCGATGTCACCACATCTTTATTTATCGTGTATACAGAGAAGGGATTACCTGCCGGGTAATGATTTAATAAAAGTCATCTTATCACCTGCCATTATTTGCATACTTCCAAAATGTCTACTGAGACAAATCTTCCTACAGACGAGCGAACAGCTGTACCACAGGGTACCCAGGACAGCTGCACACACGGCTAGCAGGAACGCAGCCACGTCCAGCAGGTAGTACTGGTACCACAGCAGCTCCACGGCGCGTGCGCGGAGATGGGGCAGTCCGCCATGTTTGATGACGTGTTCTATCCACCAGACGGCCCGCTCCATGGGTGATTGGGGCTGGTCACGGTGCAGGCGGGACAGGCGGGCTGCCGTCTCACGGTAGCTGGCAAGCAGGAAATAAAACAGATTGTGAAGAATCTAAGAGACCATCACTCTTATGGTTTAATTCGTGGAATCCAAGGTGAACTCACTTCGTTAAGCAACGCGTTGCTGAACAACAATTCACGAATCGTGCTTTGATACCGAATTGCTGCACACTACATCAAAGATAGGTGATATCATAAAAGGCAATGGACCTGTAAGTGCTAGGGTGTGTATATGTGAATGTGTGAATGTATGTGTGTGTGTGTGTGTGTATGTGTGAT